>NW_028274813.1:119917915-120069430 GCF_037043125.1 Eumetopias jubatus
GGGTCAGACCTCACTGCACACTGTGCCCGTGACCAGCCTTGAACTACCTCCAAGCTCTCCTTCTATTCTCCAACCTGTAGAAAACCCCTTCTGGACCAGATGACAATATATGGACTGCTAAACTACCCGAGCTGGAAGAAGCATTTTAAAAAGCAAGTCTATCATGAACCACCTGGCTGAACTGGTACCTACGTGTTTTTGCCAATTTAATTTCTGGAAATTAGTGATAAAAACCAGAACATCAAATATTAGAGATAGGCTTCAACATCACAATCTCTTTAACTTGCTGAGGCCTGGGTTTTATTTTATTGTTTATTTTGCCACAGTAGAAATAAAAATTAACCATGATCAGATATGTATATTTTTAAAATGACAAAATATTCAAATCATGAGTCAACGCAAGTTTCAAGAAAAGAAAGTAATGTAATGCAGCTGGTATTTTGTTTGGGGTGTTTAGCAGCAGATTCCTTGCTTCACATAAATTCTTAGGGGGAAGCTGATGTGTACAACAGTGAAGGTAGAGTTTCAGTGCTTGAACATAGAGCTGCGGACATGGGGTCCGTGTAGGAGCAGTAATTCTGTGTAACAACCACAAGGGTTTAGTTCTTGCTCACAGGTCTGTGGCCTGGCTGGGGTGGCTCTGTTCCATGTCGGAGGATAGGTTTAGAATTTTGCTCTCCATGTGTTCTCACTGTCGGACCAGACAGGAGGAGCATCTCCTACCTAGGATGTACTGTCCTCATGGCAGACAGCGGGGTGCGAGAAGCTAAAGGAGAACCATGAGACACCTCAAAGTCTCTGCCCACAACTGGCAATTGGCACACAGTCGCTTCCACACAAATCCCACCAGACGAAGCGAATCGTATGGCCACACCCAACGTCAATGCAACTCCTCCTATGGAAAAAGGTGTAGAGCATTGGTTAAACTAGAATATCCACCTGCTGTGGTCTGAATGTTTGTGTCCTCCTGAAATTCCTATGTTGACACCTAACAACGCCGAGGTGATAGTATTAGGAAGAAGCCCTTGGGGGTGATTAGATCATGAGGATGGAGCCCTAGTAATGGGATTACGTCCTTATAAAAGAGCTCCCTTGCCCCTTCTGCCATGTGGAGCCAGGAGAAGGCTCTTGCCCAATGGTCTGGCACCCTGATCCCAGACTTCTGGTCTCCAGGACTGTGAGGAGGACATTTCTGTGGCTTACGTTGTTACAGCAGCCTGAATGGACGAAGACCTCCCCATTTCCTCCTTCCCCCCTTCCCCACCTGTGTGCCTCCGATCATCTCCGTTGAGCCCCAAGATCCTAGGGAGCAGAGTCTGACAATGGACAGTCAAATCCAACGCCCTTTATTTTACAGATACTGGAAATGAGGTCGGGAAGCACTCAGGCTGGAGCCTGGCAGCACCACCCTGCACACAGCATCGGCTTCCACGGAAACGGAAAGAGAGCCGCTTCACTAACCTGCGCTCAGTCCACCCGAAGAGAACTGCTCTCCACTAAATGCTAATGCACCAAACCGATTAAATATATCTTTATATACTCAAACTTTTGAGACTTAGGCAAAATTTATAATTACAGAGAATGCAGTGAGGCTGTTAATTAACTTGTGCCTAAAGAAGATTCAGGCCACTAATTCATACCCTCTGATTTCATCGATATCAAAAGCATCTTGGCAAAGATTTGCTGCCAACCCCAATCATTGGGCTTGGTCTAACTAAGGCCCCCCTCTGGACAGAAGATGGGATGAGAGTTTGGGAGAAAAGAGAGGGTTTTGTTATTGTACTTGTGGTTGATTTTTTGTTTTTTTCAGCTTTGCTTGTTTTAATTTGAGACATTTTCCCGATCAACATGAAAGAGCCCATCAAGTAACTGAACTATACAAACTACATGTAATTCCTAACAAACTCGGGAGGAGCCACAGACAAATACAGTGGAGGGAAAGATACAGCCAATTCTGTATTTGTTAAAATTCCCAAAAGGGTATTTTTCCTACGTAGTTAACAAGCCCTTCTAGAAGATTCCCAAACTTTTCTTTCTACCACAAAAGGTCTTCACACCAGCCTGCAGATTTTCGAGAGATGGGCTTTCTTGAATCTCTAGCCCTTTCTTTTAGAAAAAGAAGTGTTGAGAGGTCAGTGCTCCTCACTGACAGGCTGAGGATTTCAGCAAGGCTTTTCCCTCTTGCGCCGTTGAACACAGAGATCAGCAGGCCCAGATTTGCTTGATTCTTGAGAAATGAGCTCCTGTGGTTTTCATAGAGAAATTTGGCTGCTGGTAGATTGAGCGTTCTTTAGCTCACGTGAGCCCCTCTTTCTGAGGATGCCGACATCGGTGCGTTCTCTCTTCTCTAGATGTAGACAGCACTGATTTCCGCCCCGTGCCTGGATGTTGCTGTGGTCTGGAGATCTTGCAAACCGGCGGGAGACAAGCCCTGGCCAGAGTGGAGGTGTGCATCTCCCCCTGAGTAACCAGAGAGATGGGAAGGGCAGGGAGAGCACGCAGCAAAAGACAGAGCCAAGACAGGTGATTCTCCTGGTGCTGCAGGCTTCACCCCTTCCTGCAGGAGGGGGAGAGGCTCAAGAAGGGGACCTGAGTTTCCGGGATGGTGACCCAACTTTCTCATGAGACGCTTTCACTGTCATTACACCAACACTGACCCAGAAGCAATCAAGCTTATGATCCAGCTGAATCTCTGTTCACGAAGAACCAAGCCTTAACGATCTGGATCAACACCACCGGGGAGAATATGCTCTAATCCGTGAACCATTTATGTGCCTTACATTTCATCTGTCCCAGAACCGAGCAAATCAGTTGTTGAGTGAGACTTCAGCTTTGTTTCAGAGTTACCTTGCAAACCCCAATTGGTCCCTGCGGCTCTTCCGATGGAGCATCGTCCAGCGTACTCTTTGAGATCACGTTGTCACATCTTAGATCTAAGACGCTGATGTAAAACGTCATCCAGCCCAGCTTTAATTTCATGGATGATTAAAAATCAGAGAGAAAAGGAGTTTTTCTGACTGTGGTAGGCAGAATTTTGATACAGTCCCCCATATCCCTGCCCCCTGGTGTATATGACTGTTTAATCCTCTCCTCTGAGTGTGGGTGGGACTGTTCATGTGATGGATTTCACTTTTATGGTTAGGCTATGTTAGATGGGGGCAAAGGCAAAAGAATTTCTCAGATGGAATGAAGGTCTCTAATCAGTTGGTTTTGAGTTAATCAAAAGGGAGATGAGCCTGGGTGGGCCCAACCTAATCAGTTGAGTCCTAAATGAAATTGGAGATTCAAAGCAAGAGAGGTTCTCTGATCGGCCTTGAAGAAACACTGCTATGTTGCAGACAGGGCCACGTGGCAGACAACTTTCTCAAAGGAGCTGAGGACTTCCGTCCTACAACTACAAGGCAATGAACTTTGCCAACAACCTGCGTGAGCTTGGAAGAAGGCCCTGAGCCTCGGATGAGCATGCACAGCCCCAGCCGAGTGCTACTGGGACCCTAAGCTGTGGACCCACGTAACCTGTGCTAGCTGCTGACCCAGGCTGTGCAACAGTGAATCTGCATTGCTTTAAGCCTGGGAGTTTATGGTAATTTGTTACACAGCAGAGAAAACAAATACACTTAGATCAGATATTAAACCCCAGGCAAGGTGGGGCCTAGAACAGTCCCTTTATTCACAATTTGGTTTCCTTCTCGTGGTTGCTGCTTTGAAAGGCTTCAGCCATCCCCCAAGAACACAAACCGAAACGGGACTCCCAGAGGAGCTCAGAACCCTCGAGAAGGAGTTCACCGAGCAGAACCACCGAGCACAGCCCCATGACCCCCACCAGCCACAAAAGGGGTTTGTTTATAGCTTTACCCTCACACGTTTGGGGCAGAAATCATACACTGACAGCCCCTGGACCTCACATGCCCTGCAGAGGTGGTTCACTTAGTACTTAAGAAAACTTGAGATTTGTTACCAGTATGTGAAAATTCCAAAGATTTTATACAAAAACCAGAATGTGCGGCTTTTCTTAAAAACTTGGGAGTTGCGACATGAGCACATGGGGCCTTAGCAGCAGTGCCCTGTCCGAGTGGGGCGATCCTCACAGTTCCCATGTGGCTCCAAGTTAACCAGCACCTGAACTCTTTCCCTCATTAACTTTCAGTGCCATGTCCTGAGAGCTGGTTGGTTTGGCACATGTGTGGGACTTGTCCCTGCAGGGAGCCACTTGGCAGCATACGGAGAATGAAGGGAGGGTCCCCAGTCTGGGGGCAGGGGTCCCCAGTCCTTCCTGCCCTGGCAGGTGGAGCAGGAGAGAAGGGAGCAGAAGAGGGGGGGCTGGCTGCCTGCCGGGCACCCACCCGCTGCCGGGCACCCACCCGCTGCTGGGTGCCAAGGGAGTGGAGGCGGAGGCTGTGGTGGGGGAGGTGGCAGAAACCGCTCAGCCTCCTGGGAGGCCCAGGGAAGGGTGAGATCCAGGCCTGGTCTCCAGTTCGCCCGCTGTCCCAGAAGCCCTTCCCGCAAACTCACAGAAGCTGGACAGACAAGGCCACATGACCCTGGTTCCTAGCCCGGCCAGCCACGGCTTCCCTCAAACAGCAAATGCGTCCTGTGATGCTTCACTATGAACTCGGAGCAGTGGGTATTTGGCAGGCAGCTTAAAATGGTGTAAGCCCTCAGCCGTGCCCCAGAGGCCCCACTTTGGGTGTGTGCACAGGGCAACATTGTCTTGGGGTCCTTTTGGCCCAGAAACCAGGTCTTATCGGTCAAGTAAAGGGGTGCCCCAGCTGTGATGCGAGCCATCTCTGATCTGAAGGTCACCTCTCTGAACCTGGCCTTTTCCAGGTCGCCCATGCTGGCCGAGCATCTGGTCTCCTGTGACTGTCCACGGGCATTCCCGTGAACACATAACCAAGCCATTGTCCTAACCCGAAGCAAGTGCCAGAAGGCAGAGGCCAGCCTGGACATCAGCAAGGAACAAAGCCTTCCGGTGGGTAAGAAAATGCATCTGAAACCCATGTTTCGATAGCAAAGTGCAATCTGAATGCCATATGCGACCAGTGGGCCTTCTGCCTATGCGCTGGAGCCGAACCTGTAGGTGATGCCTTCTCCACTTAGTTGGGGGCTTCCGGTCCTATGTGCTTTGCACTGACTCACATCAGGCTTTCATTGTCTCGTTTATGCTTGAGACCCGCTCATCGGAAGACAGTGAAATCTGTCTTAGCAAAGCGGAGGGAGCACCAGACACAAGACAGGAGCTTGCACGGTTTTGCTGCTTGCCTACAGCTATCCAGGAGGGGTATGGGGCTTCCGGTGCCTCCCAGGGGCCAACCTGTTCTCAGTCCCCTGGGCTAGGAGAGACGTCCTCTCCTGGTCCTTTTTCCTGGCAAGCTCCTCGATTCCTCCTGGGCAGGAGCTTTGCCTTTTCAATGTGCACAGCAGTGAGGAGTAATCAACCTTCGATGTGGCTCAGGGAGCTGCAGACGCCCCCGCCAGGCCACCTGCCTCCCCCCATTCCCCCAGGTGAATGATTCTCTCTCCTGGGATGCCAGTGCGGTATAAATCCCTCTGCACGATTTTTCTCTCCTGATCCAAGACTCCCTTTGTTATGGCTGGATGGAAACACAGAGCCCACGTGAACCAGGGGTTGGGAGAATCACACTTGAGGGGAAAAAATTCCTCTGAAGACTGCTTTTATAAGATTCTCCACCTAGGAGTGTCGAACTTGGAATGCCTGCTCGGGACGTGGGTACAAAGCTCCACAGAGAAGCTGCAATCCACTTCTTAATCCCGTTCCTCCTGTTTGTTCCTTGAAAAGGAAAGGTGCTGCCAGGAAAATGTCTTCTATCAAGGACATACCAAACCTCTCCCCACTGAGTCACACTTGACTCTCAATTCATCAGTAAACAGCACCCTGATCAATTTCCACTGATGAGAGATAAGAAGGCTTGATGAGTCAGGTGTGATTCCTGAAAGATCCTCCCGACTCAGTCACTTTTGTGTAACACTGTGACCAAAAAGCATGTTGTAGGGGCGGGGGCATTTTAAAGGGGATGGACCGTGGTCCCTGCTCGTGTAACTTGCATAACTCGTGATTTGGCACTTCCAAGAGTTACAGGGTTTGGAATATTTGGGGGGGGGCGTATTGAACAATAAGCTGATTATCTCACCTTTCAAAAAGTCAGTTTTAAGTGATTTTTGTTTTGTTTTGTTTTGTTTTTGTCTGCAAAAAGAGAGCCTGTAAAGGGATACAAACTCCTTCCTGGAAAACACGTCTCCCTTCCTGCCCTCCCTCCACCCCTGATAAATAACATGAGCATGCAGCAATTTGCCAACAGCAACTCCAGGCATGAGGCACAACATCTGTTACTGAGACGCTGGAGAGACAGTGGAAGGCAAGTTGGCTGCCTGCCAACCCTCAGACTCCAGATTTTTGCTGACAAGGCTGTCAATAAATGGGCAGATGGTACCCGCTCTGCTGGCAGGAGAGTTCGGTTAACCCAACATGGGACATTATCTCAAATTCATGGTGCACTGGGCTGAACCCTTTGTTGGGCCATTAAAACCATTCCTTGATGGAGAAGGGAGAGGACTGGCTTCATTTAATGAGATTAACTAAGCTTCCCACAATTGGCAGGCTGAATACGATCAGCCCCTGTGACCATGGCAGAGATGGGAGGGAGGGGTATCTCATTCACACCCTGCATTTTATGCCATTTAAACACGGAGATCTGTCCTCAGTAGCTGTGCATGCATGCCCCTGCAAGGAGAACGTGACCTGAAATAAACACACCCCAGGAAGGATGTGCATGCACACGTGCTTGCCCGATCACCCCGGAACTGCATGCAAGTCTGTGAGATCCATGCTAGCAGCATCTGCAGGAACAGGTCCCAGCAAGCCCAGGGATGAGCACGGGGAACCCCCAGAGGCATCCTCTGGTGGTGACTTGGGGACAACTCCCTTTCCTGTAGGAGAGAGCGATTGAAACCTCTTAGAAGAGAAGCTTGAGGTGATTACAGTGTCATCTAGAGCACGCCGGGCCATGACCCACCTGCAGTGCGACCCAAAGCAGGTCATCAAACAACTGGCCCTATTTCCCCATCTATAAATTGGGAAGAATAACGAACCACTCAGCTGTCAGAAGTAACAAATGAAATCTTTCCACACACCGCATAGCATTTCAGAGTTACAAAGTGCTTTTGCATATTTGAAGACAGTGGTTCTCAACTGGGGATGATTTTGCCCTTCAGAGGACGTTTGGCTGTCTGGCGATACCACTGGCATCTCCCGGGGAGAGACCAGGGACGCTGCGAAGTGTCCCACCACGCAGGGGACAGCCTCTCAGCAATGGCCAGGCAGGGCAGAAAAGAAAATTTGTTCTCCGTGTCTTCAGCCGACTGACTTACTTTCAGTGCGGCTGTCCCAAATGCTATTTGCTATTTTTAACCCTTCACTAAACCAACTAGAGAAACTAAAGTTCTCTCCATTTCTTCCAGCTATTCTTGGAAGTCAGATTTGAATAATGAAATGGCACATCCATGAAAGGGCTTTTAGTTCGGTTTCTCGATCTCAGACAAGAAGATGCATCTGCCCCACAACTAGGCCCATCAGTTGAATAAAAGCAAGGTTTAAAATTGGCAGTGGGGATCTGGGATGTAAACAGGGTTAGAGGGGTTACAAGGAAGTTCAGGTGGTTGAGGGGATTGGGATGTGGTGCAGACGTGGTCTCTTTTTCATTTCTTGGCTTGGGTTCGAGTGGCTTTGGGTGGACCAGACAGGAGGGGTGACCCACTCCCAGTGTTAGAGATGTCCCCGCCCCCTTTTAGGCATCTGTCACATAAACCTTTGGGCTGCCTGCCTCTCTGCAGTGACGTAAGCTGAATTGTGTCACTCCCCAAATTCATGTGTTGGGGTCCTGACTCTGAGTAGCTCAGAATGTGAATTGTTTGGAAATAAGGTCATTACAGGTACAGTTCATTGAGATGAGGTCATACTGGAGTTGGACTCTTAATCCAATGATGGGGCTCTTTATAAAAAGAGGAAATCTGGACACAGAGGCGCACGCAGGGAGAACGCCATGTGACAACGAGAGCAGGGGTCAGGCTGATGAGTCCACTAGCTAAGGAACCCCAGCAGAACCACAAGAGAAGATGGCCAAACGTGGCCAGCAAATTGCCAGAGGCTGAGAGAGAGAGAGAGAGAGGCACGGGGCAGAGTCTTCCTCATGCCCTCAGAAAAAACCACCTGTGCCCCCACCCGGACTGCCCGCCAGCTTCTGGTCGCCAAACTGTGAGCCAGGCTCCATTGGAGGCAGCCAGAGTGGGATGCTGTTACCACAGCCCTTGAGAGGCAGCGGGGAATCGAGGTGGTGGCCAAGTGACAGGTGATTCTTGCCAGAGTCATCCTCCAGCCTCCCCACCCCACCCAGCTGTTCCTCAGGAGCCTTCGACTCCCTGCTCAGCTCAGACACTTAAACCTCCACCCCTTCCCCTCTCCAGCAGGTAGGAAGGAAGCTAGTTTACATTTCAGCAAGTCCCAGGGGAAGTTTTCCAGGAATTTTTGCTACACGGCTGGTGGTAAACTCCTTTAAAATGTCATGACAGGTTGGGGGATGGAAGGCTGCCTACCTTGGTTCCTTCTACTCTGTACCTGGGGGACCTGGGGTCTCTACACCCCTCACAAGGAAGGCTGGTTCCAGTTGGATGCACATTAGCAGCATCTGGGAGCTTCAACCAACAAAACAAAACACCAGAGTCTGGGGCCCCAGCCCAGAATCTCTGGTCAGGGGTGCTCGGCCATCATCCCCCGGGTGATCTCCTACCAGCCCAGGCTGAGAGCCTCCGGGCCAGAAGGAAGAGTGGAGCAGCCTGCAAGCCGAGGAGTGTGGGAGGGTGAGGACCCAGCATGGGACTCCCACAGGACTCGGCGGTCATGTCACGGAAGGAGGGACATGGGGACCCCGAAGGGTTCTTCCACGCTGGGCAGTGACATAGTCACATTTGCATCGTTGAAAATTATGTTAGCAGCGACCCAGAGGATGTTTTGGAAAGAGGCGGTAAGGGAGGCATGGAGACCAGTGAGAGGCTCTTGTGTGGTCCAGGTTAGTGGCAGGGAGGACCATCACGGGAGCAGTGCCAAGGGGTCCTAGCCGCGTGCACTTAAACTGAACGAACATGAACGAACTGCTTAAAACACTTTGACCGGACTGTAGACAGAAGTTGGTTTGGAGATTGAGAGACGGTCGAGTCCAAAGTGAAGCCCCGTGTGTGTGTCTGGTGGTGACACTGGGATGGGTAGGGAGCCCGGGAAGCATCCCAGCTCTGTTCCAGGAGGAGGCTGGAACTCAAGGGAGCACACGAGGCTGAGGTGGACTTTTGGAGGCTGTCACCATTTCTTGAGAAGGGGTTGAGACCAACCTTGGGAGCACCAAGGTTTAAAGGGAGTAGGGGAATGAGCAACATCGGAGCCAAGGGCGTCACAAGACAACAGGAGGCGAAGGCAGGAGGCCTTGCTTGTCAGGGGCCGCAGAGGAGATGGCTTCCAGCAGAGCAACCACGGGGCTGGGAAGGAGTTTCGGTGGATCGGTGGGGAGGAGGAGGCAGAAGAGAAAGGATCAAGGAGCTGGGCGGTGGAGCATGCCAACCGAGAGGAGCTACTTTTATAACAGTAATGTGCCTAACACCTGTGTAGAGGGCTTAATTGTGGAAACATACACATAACAGAAAAGTCACCATTTTAATCGTCTTAAGGTACACGAATCCATGGTATTTAGGACACTTACCATGTGGCACAATCACCACCACTAGTCCCAGAGCTAAAATAAACTTCCCAATAAATGTCCAGTCCCCAAAATAGACTCATTTCCCCCTTCTCCCCAGCCCCTGGCAATCGCCAGTCTTCTGTTTCTATGAATTTGCCTATTCTGAATATTCTGAATATTTCATACCAACGCGGTAGCATAGCTGATGTCTGTCATGTAGCATGAGAACTTCCCGTATCGTCAAGTCAATCCGTGTTGTAGTGTGTGTAAGTACTTCCTTTTTTATGAATGAATAACATTTCATTTTGTGGATGTACGACATTTTGCCTGTGCATTCATCAATCTGTGGGTAATTGGGTTGCTCTGCATAGAGTTTTAAAATTTACCAATTACCATCTCAGTCCAGGTTCTCTGAAAGGCAGACGCCCTAATGGGATTAAATATGCAAGGATTTCATCAGTTGAGTCACCTGTGAGGAAAAGTGGGGAAGGCTGGGGGCGGGGGCACCGTGCAAGCCTCTGACCCATTGGGGAGGGGAGGGGAGGGGAAGGGTGCATAGCGATGTCCTTGGCCCCAGCCAGTCCAAGGGAGACTCAGAGAGGCTGTCAGAGACTCTGCAAGCCAAAGTCAGATGTCCAGGACTTGTGTCCGCCATGAACGTTGGACCCTGGGAGCAATGGCTGGGCACAAACCAGCAGTGACTTCAGAGCCGGGCGGCTGAGGCCCTTGGCTGAGGTTGATAGTTGATATTATGATTACTATCCATATTGTAGAGCTCCAGAAAATAGAATCCTAGAGAGAGTCTTGGCCAATGTCAATCAGCCTGGAAGTGGTAAAACTAATTATTTAGGTTTTTTTTTTATCTCTGTTTTCCCCAAAATATCTTCAAATATTTGTAGCATCTGACCCCTCATCTCTGTTCTCAGTCCTGTTGCCATTCTCAAGTCCTCTGGGTTCATCATCCAGACCATAGGTCTGAGAAGTCTTCCTGCCTTCACTGCTTTCCCACAGATGGCCCTCCACCTCCCTGCTTAAAACACTTTGATGGGTCTCTGTTCTTATAAAATGGAACCTAACTCTTTGGCACGATTTGCAAAACCCCCAGGCCTCATCTCCTGCTCCCCTTTCCAATGCTGTGAGCTCATCAGCTGTGTCTCCATATCCTCCAACATGCTCCACAGCCGGCTGCACGGAGCCACCCTGTGTCCCCCAAAGGTCCCTGGCTCCCTCAGACCCCTCCTTGCCTTATGCTCTCTTTGCTCCTCACAAGTCCCCTCTCCATTCCTTTGATCTTAGAACTTCTACTCATCCTTCAAGACACAGTTGTTCTGATGTCCAGGTCAGAATTAGTGTTTCTTGGCAACACTCCACAAATGGGATGAGCATTTATAACTCTGCATTTAATTAATCGGCTGGCTGTTTGTCCCCAAGAATGTGGATTCCGGGAGGGCGGGGACTGAATCTGATTCATCTCCACTTTCCCTGCACCAACGGCAGCTCCTGGCACACAGTCACTGGTTAATCAATGTTTATAAGCCACCCAGTTAGATCAAGGAAACCCTATCACAGATCAAAGCCTTGCTTTTCAGTGGGTAGAACCTCACGATCTCTCACCTGAGCTTAGTGGTGGAAGCCAGTGTACTTAGCTTGTAAGGAGAGAAGTGTGTTGGAGTTGGAGGAAATCAAGGGGTAGATGACCTACCAACATCTCCCCAGCCCCCTCCCCAGTAATCTTGAGCCTTCAACTGGAGATTCAGAACATGGGAACAAAGGAAGTGGTTTTCTTCAATCACTCAAGACACATTTAAAAATAAAAAGAGCAAGTTCCCCTAATATCTCGTTAGTTCCTACCTGGAGTAGCCTGAGGGAATGGATTTCTGATTCTATGGAAAGCACAATGCTTGAAACATGCAAATGCCAGAAAAGGCTAAGGCTTTTAGTTTTGATCCATGGAAAGGAATGATAAACAGGAATAAATTCTATTAATCTCACATCAAAGTGAATCGCAACTCCTCCTTCTCAACAGCAAATAGCATGGCCATTTCTTGACTTGTTTCGGTGGAGTCAGCCCAACGCTCTCTCTTTAAAAAAAAAAAAAAGGCAGAAATTTGATCTTACAGAGCACTCTGGCAGGAATATTAAACTGCTCTCCCCACTTCCTTTCCACAACTGGAATCAAAACTACCTTTCATCCCTCTGGTATGCAGAGCCCAGAGCCTCCTGTGCAGGATGAAGTCTGCTCAGAAACGAATGTGGTGCTGGGCAGGGTTGCAAGGAGCTCCAGGACAGTGAATGTGTGAGTTGGAGAAGCAGCCTATAAATTGGCGTGTCCCCCCCCACCCCCAGATCAGAGGAAGCAAAATCATAATTGGGTCACTCTCCTTCAAGACCTTCCTTCCAAGTACAAATGCATGGTGGGTGAGAAGCCCAGAGGACAAAGCCGGCAACCGGCAGGTCAGGAAGAGAAGGGAGTGGGAAGAGAAGCAGGGACCTAACCCCAGTTCAGATGCCCCTGCCCCCTGTCCGCCCCCTGTCTGCTCCCCGGCCGGCCACGGCCAGCCATGTTTCCCGTGCTCACCAGTTGCACGCGGAAAAGCTGGCTGGGTGGACAGAAAGGCCTTCCCTGCCCGGGAGCCCTTCAAACACCTGTGCCTGGAAAAGTAGGAGTCCCGCTGATGGGTCAGGTCTCAGGGAGCCACAGGAAGCCCCTTCTGAATTCCCTGCTGACT
This sequence comes from Eumetopias jubatus, assembly GCF_037043125.1. Classification (NCBI taxonomy): domain Eukaryota; kingdom Metazoa; phylum Chordata; class Mammalia; order Carnivora; family Otariidae; genus Eumetopias; species Eumetopias jubatus. Next base: position 119,930,388 of record NW_028274813.1, read on the forward strand.
CCAGTCTGTTTCAAACTTCCTGCTCCTCGGAAGTGGGATGTGCTCTGCACCCAGGTGTTCCCTTTTCCACTTTTACTTTTTCCCATTTAAACAACCACGTCTTTACCCACAAACATCCCCGTCTACCTCTGGGACCTACTTCAGTCTGGGGTAGGTACCCAAACGGTGTTAAGCTGTGGGGCCATGAAAAGCCCCACTATGACCTCCTGAGGGGTCTCAGCTTCCTCAAAAACAAGACGCAGGGTCCCCAAAGTTGGAACACTTTGAAGTCAATCCTTACCTGGGGAGCTGTGGCCTCGCCACCAAGCTCAACTGCTCCTCCCGTGTCCTCCTTATGGGGCTCTGCTCCCGCATCCTGCCACCCGCTACCTTCAAACATGGTTTCTCCTGTTTCAGCCTGGACACAGCCGGCTCTATTGTTTCTCCTCAGCACAGATGTCTGCATTTTTCACAGAGGCTCTTCAAACACCAAGAGAGAATAAAATTAGAACAAGTACGGATGATGCAAAAAGGAAAAACCTCTATCACTTACAAGGCTGTCCTGGCCACCAGGTACAGAGTACATGCCATCCTCATGCGATACATGGTAAGAATGAGAGATGTTAAGTACCGGGCTGCCCACCCCTCCTTCCTCTCTTCTCAGAATATCTACCCTCTTCGGGGCAAACTCTCTCCCTCTCCTCTTCAACGTGCAGTAAGACCTGCTATGGACTAGTGGTTCAAAGCATGGCTTCAGGTCAGAATTCCCTGGATTCTAATCCCAACTTTGCAACTTACCTTGGACAAGTCTCTGACCTCTCTGTGCCTAGTTCTACATCCCCAGAATAGGGGTGATCTTAAGAGTACCTCCGTCATTGGGGCGCCTGGGTGGCTTAGTCGTTAAGCATCTGCCTTCGGCTCAGGTCATGATCCCAGGGTCCTGGGATCGAGCCCCGCATCAGGCTCCCTGCTCAGTAGGAAGCCTGTTTCTCCCTCTCCCGCTCCCCCTCCCCCTGCTTGTGTTCCCTCTCTCGCTGTCTCTGTCAAATAAATAAACAAAATCTTTAAAAAAAAAAAAAGAGTAGCTCCGTCATGGATTGCCTCCTAGTGTGATGAGGAGTAAAAGTTTATATGAGTAAATGTTTGGAATATTAACAGCCATGGAGGAAGTGCTGTATGGCTATTTTGACCCTGGAGGGGACAGCCTATCATGGCACCCACCTCCTTGGTGACAGTTGATCACCTAGAGGGTGCACACGCCACTCATGTGGCTAATTAAGGTCTACCTCTTGTGTTTTTCTCAGTGGATCTGGGTCAGGAGAATCAGTCTCACTAGGGTTGGAGGGGGGCAACATTTTGAGATGTGAGGTGCAGGAGCTTTTTGCAAGGTGGGTTGAGTGCTGCTGGCAGAGCAAACTCAAGAAGAGGAAAAAGTTACAAGAGGAGCATCCCCAGCAGCCTGGTTGGGGATGTGAGTCTTCATGAAAACTAGTGGCTACCAATTCCATGCAAATGCCCAGGACACAATCAAGTCTTTTATTTTGGCAAATAAAGAAAATACCAAGCAAGTTTACACTTAATTCATACTTAGCTCTAGGGGAAATGTCTATTAAACTTACAGTTATCCATAGTTACTACAGAGCATCGACTACAACAAGAAGAGTAGTTAGTGGGTGTTGTTCTGTTCACACATGGCTTTCTCATTGATATAATATACACAGAAGAATTAGATATGCACCCAAATCCCCAACTTCACAATGGTGTCAGTAATACAAACACACATCCTGCCAGTCTCTATATGTCTCTGTGTGTCTCGTGGGTGTGTGTATTTAGAATACTCTGGGAATGAGGAATCCTGGCTCCACCACTAATGTGTAAAGCCCAGGACAAATTCAGGATTTGAGAGCATCATTTAGCCTTTTTTTCTTTTTATAGTCACAGAACTCAACCAGTGCGGTGGAAAAAGCTTGCAAGTAGAAGGGCATGAGACACAAAGGCTTCTAAACCAGTTCTGCCTTATGCTTACACTCGCTATGTGACCTCAGACAAATTACTGCCCTAGATGGCCTCACCTTCAAAATAGGAATAATAACCTCTGTCCATCTTGTTGGGTTGGAAGGATCTGATGAATTAGTATATGCAAACTACATGTGCTTTATAAGTACGGGATGACACCATCACCATCATCACCACCACCACCACCACCATCATTTATTCTTGGCCATTGTGGTGGGCATCCCAATAAGTGGGATGGGTCTAAAGCAGAGTGTCTCAACCTGGGTACTACTGACATTCTGGGCTATTGTGGGGTCCTGTCCTGTGCATTATAAGATGTTTAGCACCAACCTGGTTCTGATGCCTGTAGGATTCCCTTCCAGTTGGGATAAACAAAAATGTCTCCGGACATTTCCAAGTATCCCTTCGGGGTAAAATCACCCCTGATCGGCAACCAGTGGCCTAAGGGGCAAGACCCGTCTTCCCATGAGATGAAAGAAGGAGAGAGGAAAGAGCGAAGCTCTTTGAGCAGTATGGTGACTACTGTTCTCTGAACATCTGAATAGGACTCCAACGAGACATCCGCACCTGTGTCCCATTGCTTCTGGAGTACCGTTTTGCTCCTTTTCCCAAACATTCTTCCTCTGAATTGGAAGTCATCAGCCTGCTAGTGTTTGACTCCAGATGTTTGTCCCAGAAAGCCCACCTTTTTTTACATTAACTCCCCCGCCCTTTGCATGGAGAGTGCACCATCCCCTTTAACCTCTGCTGATCTTCCCAGTAAACTGGAATGAGGAATCTGAGGATATTGTAGAGGGATGCCTGGCTTGGGGCAAGGCCATCGGTGGTAACTCTGGTATCCATTCACCTGGGAAGGATGCAACTCAGAGAGACTAGCCAGGAGAACCCACCTTTTGTGTAATGCCACCCAGCAGCAGGTCACCACCCACCCTTCCCCAAAGCCATGTGGGGAAACTCAGCCCCGAGCACCATGGAGTGCTCCTTGGTTTGTGTCCTGCTTGGTCCTCTCCCATGAGATGGGTGCCCTCTAAAAGAGGCCAGCCATGTCTTTGCCTCTGGGAGTGTTGTCAGTTGTGTTCCATCTTGTCTAGATTCCTAAAGCTGATGTTGCAGAGTTGCCCCTGCTCCTTGCGACCACGCTGGCCCAGCTGCAGAGGCCAGGTGCCCCTTGTTCCAGCCCCAGGAATGTTTACCTGATCTCACTCCTCAGCCTGGCTCTGGAGCCCCACCAGAGGCTGAGCCCTGTATGCCGTTCTAGCCCCTTGCCAGGGAGGGGAGACAGGGGCTCTGCAACACTTGAATAAGCATACAGGATTTGAGGGGCACCTGGGTGGCACACTCAGTTAAAGGTCTGACTCTTGGTTTCAACTCAGGTCGTGATCTCAGGGTCGTGAGATCGAGCCCCATATCGGGCTCCATGCTCAGCGAGATGTCTGCTTGAGACTCTCTCTCTCTCTCCCTCGGCTTTTCCCCTCCCTGCCCCCCGGCTCTATCTCACTCTCTCAAAGAAATAAATAAATCTTAAAAAAAAAAAAAAGAGGGATGCCTGGGTGGCTCAGTTGGTTAAGCGTCTGCCTTTGGCTCGGGTGGGATGGAGTCCCGCCTTGGGCTCCTTGCTCAGCAGGGAGCTGCTTCCCCCTCTGCCTTCTGCTCCCCAAGCTTGTGCGTGCTCTCTCTCTCTATATATATATGACACATAAATAAATAAATAAAATCTTAAAAAAAAGAATAAAGGATTTGAAAAATTTAAGCACCCAGACACACAATTCCATCTCTCAATAAATCAGCCAGTTTCTTTTTTCTGTATGCCTGTCTAACCCTTGTTTAGACCCAAACATAGCTTGCACACTTACTAAGGTATAAATATAATGATGTGTCCTGCTTTTCTATAGTTAATATCATATCATAAGCATTTACCACTTTGCTTTAAAAATTACCATTTTAATGACCACCTAAGCTTCCATAGAGTGGTTATAAAATTCCTTAGTTAACCATTTTTCTGAGGTCTAGTCTTTTTCTTTTTTCCCTGTTAAAGTTAATTCCACAATTAACATTCAATATCTTCCAGAATTCAGAATTTTTTTTCTTCTAAATTATTTCCTTGGGACACATCCCCAGAAATAGAGTTGAGTTCCAGGATGCACATGTTTATATGACTTTGGTACAGCTGATTGCCCGAAGGGTTGTCCCAGTGACCTTGGCATGAGCAATGTCGGAGTAATTATTTTACCACATCCATGCCATTATTTGTACTTTTTAAAAATGGTATCAGATTATTTATCATTGTTTTTGCCAGCATCTCTTTGATTACCATTAAAGGCAAGCATTTCCCCAATGTGAATTTTGTAATTCCATCAAAGAGTTCGTGGAAGGGACAGAGGAGGGGGTTTATGTCCGAAGTTCGGCTACAATCCACCCAAAATCCCACATTAAATGTACAAATGTTCTGTCCAAAGCCTTCCTTGGGCTCACCGCTATCCGTAGGTTTGTGGTTGCTGTGTTGCTCACCCTCTCACCTCATCCTCCCTTGCAATGCCTCCTTGCTGCCATCTTTCTCTTCTCGTGGAACCTCAAACCCCTCATGCTTTTACCTCCCAGAAGAGCTCAGCTTTGCTCAAACCCATACAGGTGCAAACACCCCAAAGTTAAAGAACCAGCAGACATAGAAGACAGCGACCGCGTGTGAGGCTTCAGCTCAGCGCCCGTGGGGTTACCCCCTTCACAATAGAATTTATTGCTGATACTTCTGGACAAATAGGCAGCTGTCCAAGGAATTCTGGCGGAGAAAATGTTCTGTATCTCATCCTAAGCTTCCGTCACGGAAGATTACCTGAGTGTAATACGTCTTGGTCACACCCGGAGAACCGGTACCAGGCTTCTGAGAGATCTGACCATGCTTTCCTTCTTTGAGATAACAAAAACATCAACTATCACCATAGCATTAGCTAGCTCTTCTATAGCTCATCATACAGGCTAGGGGCGGTGCTAGGCATTTCACATTTATTAACCCACTTAACCGCCACTGGAAGCGTATGGATTAAGTATGAGAATTATGCCCAGTACACAGGTGAGGGAACTGAGGCACAAACCTCACCCAGAGCTGGAGTCCATTCCTAGACTCTCTGTGTGTCCGTGCGAGTTTTGCTGGACGCCGGGCCCAGGCGGTGGAGGAGCGTACCACGTGGGGCCATGCAGCCCCTCCGACTTCTCGCTCGATCCACACCCGGGCTGGCTCTGTGGTCAGCTCCTCGTGCAAGGCCATTTAGAAGGAACCCATGTTCCAAAACATAGTGGGCTCCCATTCTGGGAGACAGGCTCCTCGAAACATGCTAACGTCCCGTTTCTCTCTGTTGGCCAGGGTTAAGATCAGAGTGAATGTGGTTGGATAATGGATCTTAGTCAATTCTGCACAGCAGTTGTGTTTTGCTGCTCCTAATGCACCCTTAAAAATCAATCCCATTGGCATTAATAGAATGTTCTCATTAAAAATATATGAGACATGCTGAGTGGCATATGAATGGAAAATAAACTTTATGAAATGAAGTCAGGGACTGTGCAGAGTCCATTCTTTCCTGACTTCTCTTTTTCTCCAAACTCTCAGGCCCTCACTCTGATGACTGCTGATTAATTACTAGTTATTTATGCAAAATTAGCAGCATCACTGTCTAAGTGACAGCACTGTATATCAGAAAGGACAGTAGCCATGGGGTGGAATCTCAGCTGTACCACCTGGGGCAGGTCCCTCAGCAAATCTGAGCTTTGTGCTTCTCTGCTATGAAACGCAGGTGGCCGAACCTCTCCTCACTGCCCTCCAGGCTCTCAGAAACCTGCATGAGGCCATGGATGTCCCAGATCGGCCTCCACCCTCACTAACTTTGGGATTTTCATAGGTGACACACCTGGGCGAACCGCAGTTTCCTTGTCAGTCATCTGTGGATGACAGAATGGGGTTGAGTGGGGGAATAAGGGAGGAATGGGTGTGGATGTAGTTTGCAAACCCGAGGGCGCTGTGTTTGCATAATAAATGTGTCCCCTCCTGGGAACTTGACAAATCAAAACTAATGACTAAGGAAAGGATGGAGATCCTCAGTTCTTATGGTATAGCTTTTTTTTTTTTTTTGCATCCTAAAGGTGGTGTGCTGGTTGCCCTACACCATTCTTTCCTCCCCCGTTGAGAGATTGTGGAGAGGCTCACCGTTTGTCCCCAAGGCGACTCAGAGGAGGACCCGCCTCAGGACGTTCCACCTCGATGGCCCAACGTTAAAGGTAAATTAGTGCAATGTGAGCATACCACATGAGTTTCTGGTGGCTTATTCATACCGCAGGGCCGTCCAAGCTAGCGTAAGCTCTGACATTTTGGGTCCTCTCTTGGAGGAGAAGAGAAGCAGGGCTGGGCCAGGAAAGCCTGAGGCATGATGGGGGTCTGATGAAATCCCCTCCCACAACAGCGCCTTTCTTGGAGGGGAAATAATGCTCCCCACATGCCCCGAAAGAAGGACAGGTCTTAATTCCCAGTGAATATGCTCCTTTACATGCAGAATGGAACTTGGCCTGACTCCAGGAGAGATGGCCAGGTCAGCACCAGGGTGCAGAAGGATTCAAGGGGCAGGAGGTGAAGGGAGAAATCCTAGACTGCACACTCATGGCGCAGGCAGCTGGAGGGGATGACGGAGAGCACGGCCTGGGGAACACGAAAGCCCTTCATGGGATGGGGAACCAGGTGAAGGCCTCCTTATGACGGGGTTTCCAATCGAAACATCACACAAGCAGCAGGTCTGATTGCATAGGAAAGTCAGCAAGGGGCTCTGTGAAGGGGTTTGCCCGTTGTGAGGATGTTCAGCCCACAGATTGCTCTGCAGAGGCCCAGCAGGTTATGAAAGAGCATCTCATGGTGCTCCTGCACATCCCCACTGGGTGAACCTCAAGCGCCTTGAACCTTCCTGTGTGTGGTCAGCCCAGGCCTCCAACGTGCAATGGCAGCTCATCCATGCAGAGCTCATTACCGCAACACACGAGGTGCTACACGAACACCATCCAGAGATTAATTGGCTGTTAAAATCCGATTGCTTGGAGCTCCCTGGTTGAAAGTTTGAAGAGGTTAATGCCATCAGTGGGCTGCTCTGATGGCACTTTTTATAGCCGACCCGGCTGAGGACGGGGTGCTCACAGGCGCCCCTGCCACCCAAAAGAGGTCATTTGCTGCACCAATTACAGACCATGTTTTTCTAAAGCTTACCTTGGTTCTGGGTTTTCCCAAGTTGTAATCACATGAAACTGCATGAGATATTTGATAAAACAACTGGTTGTAAACCACTTGCAATTTGGTGACTTCCAGAGCTTATCACACTGGATGCCTAAGGCAATTTTTTACATGAATGCGTGTGATATTTTTTCCATCACTTTATAGGTTCATTTTGGAAGTTCGGCAAGCAAATGTTTTATTCATTAGTTCATCATTCATACTATTTTCCGCAACAATCTCTGTAACGCCATTTATCAACCTATAATGCATTACTCTAAAATCCCAACGTTTTCCTCGTACCTATGCAGAAACCAACAAGAAATAATGCATCCTGTCGTCAGATTTTGCAAAAGTACTAACATGTTTTGAAAATTTGACCGAACGGCCATTTTTACATAAAATTTATTTTAGAATTTAATATTTTGCTCAAAAGTAAAAGAAACCTTACTTATAACTTATTTTTCTTATATTTATGGCAAATTATTGGCTTAGAGAAGGTCAGAAGACAAGCTTTCTCAACCCACAAGTTTTACCACCTTAGTCTATATCCTGAAGAAAGGGCAAGTGGGCATACCAGAGAATTCATCAACTTTATGAAAAGGAGGAATCTATGCCAAAGAAACTGGGGAAAACCACAGTTAGAAACAAAAATATGACAAACATTCCTGTTTCCTTGGTTTCTTATATGTTAATAATTTACCTTATTGTCTCTTACGCTACAGAATATTGCCAAATGGTATTATGGTGGAATAGTATTATGTAGTTACATTGCTACATCATTTTGAAACTAATAATTCAATGTTTAAAGGAAAAGACATTGAATGTCTAAATATAGGCATGATGGGCTCTTTGAAAGCCAAAAATGTGTTTTCCAGCTTTTCAAACTAGAAATGATATAGCCAGGGAAGCCTCTTTCACGGCTGGAGACGTGTACTCCATAACGAGAAGACTAATAAAACCTTGTTAAGCCAGCATGCTGAATGCCTGCTGGAGGAAGTCAGTCAACGAAATCATGGTGATGCTACTTTGTGGTAAGATCAATGATGACATTAACAAATTTGATTGTTTTTTTTTTTAATTTTGTATAATGAAATATGTCGACATTTAGGAAAGCTGCATAACTCAATGAACCAATACTTTCCAAATTACCAATACATGACATTACAAAACCATGAGCAAACAATTCATTCAAAGAATAAGATAAACCAATAGGTCTTAACGTAACAGAAGACAAAAAGTTCATTGCTGTGATTTCAGACTCCACATAGCAAACGATTTTTAAGAAACCTCCACTTGTTGAATTTTGGCATATTATCAAAGAAGAATATCCACAATTGCCTGAAAAAGCTATGAAAATACTCTGCCCATTTCCAAGTACTTACCTGCGTGGGGTCAGGTTTTCTTCATAGGCTTTAACCCAGACAACATGTGGCTGTAGACAGCACACTGAGTCAGATGTAGGAATGACGCAGTGTTCAATAAGCTGGATGGTAGAGAGATTTGCAGCAATTGTCCTTAGAGCCAAAATTAGTGTTTGTTCTCTCACTTCTTGGGAGACTCCAATTCTCTCTGCCCCCAGATATCACCTCTACTGGTCCCCAGGGCTTGCCTAGCAGAATGACCCAAACCCTAGCTCCTGAGAAGTCCGAGCTCTCGGTAATCACACTTCTCGGGCTGGATGGCTGCACAGTTTGGTTCAAAGCCACAGTTGGCCAAGGCAGCACCTAGACGAACCCAAATGGATCCCATGAGTTTTACACCCCTTCCCCGACCCCTGCTACGTAACCAGGGCTGTACTGCCAAAGAGGGAAAAAAAGAGAGAGAGAGAAAGACACACAGAGAGACTTGTAAAAATGTAAACGAATACCTCTCTCCTTTCCAATAATTTGTTTTGGAAAACGTAGCCATTTTTTATAAAAATTATGTTGTTTATGTTAACATGTGATGGTCACCTGGCATTTATTTTTAAATGATTTAGCAAATAAATACTTTAAATTGTTCCCAGTTTTAATCTCAAATAGGTGAATATCAGTAGGTATAACACACATAAAACAAGAATTCTTTGAAGTCCTCAATACTGTTCAAAAATGCAACGGAGTCTGGAAACCAAAAATTTTAAGAACCTTTGATCTGAAAGAGTAAACGCATTAGAATAGTCAAGTTTTTGAAAAGGAAGAGTAAGAAAGAGGAATTTTTCCTTCTCGGATTTTAAACCACATTATAATATAAATTGGGGCACCTGGGTGGCTCACTGGCTCAGTGGGTTGAGCATCCAACTCTTGATTTCAGTTCAGTTCATGTGATCTCAAGGTCGTGGAATCGAGCCCCAAGAAGAGCTCCATGCTCAGTGGGGGGGTCTGCTTGGGATTCTCTCTCTTCCTCTGTCCCTTCCCCCCGCTCCGCTCTCACTCTCTCTCTCTCTCAAATAAATAAATAAATATTTTAAAAAAATAAAAAATAATATAAAGCCACAGGATGAGGCTGGCAACAGAAAACACATATTTGGTCCAGAATACATGTATAAATATCCAGTGAATGATAAAAGTAGCATTTCAAATCAGGGGATGGAAGTAAAGATTATGTAATAATTATTTATTATTTTTAAATCCTCTAAAGAGGTACAAGACAAAAATAAAATATAGAGAAAATATCTGTAATATGTTTTAAAAAATGTTAATAATACAGTTCATTGTCAGGAGCTCCCAATAATTAATAAGCAAAAAGAGAATCACAGGATTAAGCAGATAATGGGCTAATTCACAAAATATGTTTTTCAAAGGCCTAATAAACACATGGAAAAATGTCTTTCTCATTAGCAACAAAGAAACAGAAGAGTTAAAATCAGATTTTTCATTTTTGTTGACTGTATTAGCAGAGAAATGTACTCTCTAGTCCTGGGAACAATTTGGGGGAAATAAGCACTTTGATCATTATACTCAGGACTTAATCGGTTCATTTTTTCTGGAGTAGTCTTGGTCAATCTGCAACAAATTACTTTAAAATGTGCCTATTTCTTGACCAGGAACTTTCATTTTGGAGAATTCACACTGCCGACGGAATCCAGCAAAGGCACAGAGACTGTGTAGAAGAATGTTCTTCAAACATTGTTTTTATTTTTTTTAAAGATTTTATTTATTTATTTGAGAGAGAGAGTGAGAGAGAGAGCGCACATGAGAGGGGGGAGGGTCAGAGGGAGAAGCAGACTCCCCGCCCAGCAGGGAGCCCGACGCAGGACTCGATCCCGGGACTCCGGGATCATGACCTGAGCCGAAGGCAGTCGCTCAACCAACTGAGCCACCCAGGCGCCCCTAAACATTGTTTTTATTAGAGAGAAATTAAACCATCCTAATAATCTGTCATTAGCAAGGGGTCATGTCAATAAAACATGGTGTAACCTTACCATGACACACTGTGCAGTCACTAACAATGACAAGGACTTGGGGAAAGATGCCCGTGACAAATCACAGGCTGAAAATAGTGGATTATAAGTTAACATGTACAGTACGAACACTTGTGCGGGGGGCGTTGCCCGTATTCACCAGTATGTGGTCTTCCTCGTCTTCGGGGTGAGCAGAAAGTCCTATTTTTCAGTTTCACTGAAGTTAAGTGGAATCATAGGACCAGTTCTGGCCAAGAAAATGTGTGCAGAGAAGTGACTTGTTTCATTTCTGGGCTGAGGCAGTAAAAAGCTGATGCTGGTTGTCCAGTCCCCTTTCCCCTCCTGCAGCAACCAAGAAGGCCATGTGGGCCAGACAGTGTGGTCACAAGACGAGAGTCTCTGTTAGCTTGGCTCACAGAGTGGCTGAGTCGAACAGAGCCCCTGCCAATCTGTGTTGGAAAAGTATGAGGAATAAATCTTTGTTTTAATAAGCCACTGAGAATCCAGAGTTAATTTATTGCTGCAGCAAAACTTAGCCAAGATGAGTAATATGCTATTTTTTTAAAATAAAATCACAACAAAAGGAATGTGTGGGGTGCTTGGTAAAATATCTGGAAAATTGTATTCCCAAAGTTAAATTGTGACTTTCTCTGGGTGATCTATTTTCATAGCTGTAATTTAATCTGCATTTTTTTCCTTGAACTTTCTACAGTACACATGTATAATCAGAAACACTGAAGCTGTTTCCATTTTGGAAAATGAAAAGTACATTGATAATATCTCAGGGAGAATTCTCTGGTCATTTGAGGGCTTACTTCTGTCTCCTCACATTCAGCTGTTATTAGGGGAAGATAAGAACCGCCAAGTCTGCGTTTCTCAATAAACAGGCATATCTGTTTTAGGCGACAGTGCGTTTTCCTTTTGGAAGGGGACCCAGAGGGGCCAGCGTGGAAATGAAACGTAAGATCGTCAAAGTAGGTGGATGTCAGGTGATCAGGCCCTGAACACAGAGCTACAGAAGGAAGGACCTTGAAAGGGACAGGGACCTGCCAAGATCTGTGAACCCAGCCGAGTAAGTTAAGGTTCTGTTTGCTCATGTTTGTTCACAGAATGTTATTCTGGGACAGAGGACCAGGAAAAGCCATATATATATATATATATTTTTTTTTTTTTTTTTTTTTTCAGGACAGGAAAGAAAGGCAGGGACGTTGGTGCCATTTCATGAGGAACACTAACCCTTGCTCACGTGTCTGTGCTCCCGGTTCCTCTACACTTCCTATCACTTCAGCTTGCTCGTGGCTTCTCACGGCCAAGGCAGGAAGAGCTGAGGAAGCTACGTCCCAGGAGAGCGAGGGCCTAGGACGCCCCTGTTCCCGGGCGCAGGACGGAGGCAGGCGGCGTTTGAGGGGAGGCTGGGAGAGGGGAGTCTGCGTGTCGTGTGTAGTTTACTCTCCCCCACGGACGGGCAGTTTTCAGTTTCTGGAATCTTTAGAATTTCCCAGTGTTAACCGTCTATACAGGCAACAGTTTTTGGACAGGAACAAACAATCAATTAACATCTAAGAGCCTTTGTAGGAGGCGGGAGCTGAGGCGACAATACCTTGTCGCAGCCCCAAACCCATCCCGCTTTGCTTGTCTCCGAGATGCTGGAGCAGGACCTCTGCAGATCACATTTCTGCTCGGCCGACTGCTTCCAGCTGGGTCCGGCAGTCGGGGTGCTGGAGGGAGGCTGAAGGGAGGCCAGAGGGAGGCTGGGGGACGGGGTGGCTGACGGGAGGCTGACGGGAGGCTGGGGGGAGGCTGGCGGGATGGAGGAATGAGACAGTTTGGAAGAGCGAGGCAGGCTGTCAGGTAAGACACAGGACACCCAGATACATTTCAGTTTCAGCTCAATAACCGGTCATTGTTAACTACAAGGAGGTGCCCGATCTTGCATGAGCAATCCATCCTAAAAAAAAATTCTCTGTCGCTGATCTGCAGTTGGAACTTGGGCATTCTGTGTTTTTGTTTGTGAAATCTGACAACCCTCAGAGGAAGCATGCATTAGTCCCTGCTCCTCCCCGGATTCTTCTTCACCCCGACAGCTGCAGGGCGTTCCAGGAGAAGCGGCTGAACTCGCTGCCCAGTTTGTCCAGCCCTTGTTCGCAGAACCAGCCAATTTCACACCCTCAGTGATGCCAACACCCACTGGCCAGTGTCCCCTCATCCGAAGTCTGGGTGCCAGTGCCGCAGACCCTCCTTCAAGTCCAGAGACACTGGCCCCAGCCAGGCAGTGCCCCCTTGCAGAAACCTGCTTTAACTCTGAGAAAATTTCCACTTCTTTCCTCTGTCCCCGTCGCCTTAGGGATGGCAGTTGCTACTTCTTAAGACATGCATATTTTACTTTGGCCTTTTCAGTTCTTCAGTAACTAATGAGCAATTCTTCATAGTAAATTTTCTCTGTTAAAATGAGTGGTGTGCTTTTTCTTTGGATTGGACTTGCCTGATGCATCCGCTCTGTAGCTAATCGTGGTGCACGTATAGCGAGGGACAGGGGAAGTCGAATAGTGGCGGTGTTGTTGTCAGGTAGGGGGGAAGGTGGGCGGTTGTCTGGACTCTACTAGGGCTGGGGGAATGGGATGCCAGGGAACTAGCCTTGGAGGAAACCCGCTGTAGGGAGTATCATGCAGGTCTATAGAACTGCCCAACCAGAGAGCAAGAATGACTGTATTGCAGGGGCTGGTACCAAAGTGAAGAGAAGTTGACACTAGAATGTGGCCCCGGATTCTACAAAGATGTAGACATGAACATGAATGGCAAGAAGGAGGAACACGAATGATCAGGGGTCCAAATGTGGACCTGGGGAGCATGCAAGAGCAAGCTTTCCCCCTTTCCGGCAGGAGCTACAGCAGCGAGCAGGAACGAGACCGGCATCGGAATCATCCAGAGCCCAAGTTCCATGGAAGCCCCGGGGGGCAGACGCAGCTAAGGAAAGCACTGGAATGCATAGACATTCCCAGGGGGCAAGGGGGAGCAGAGAACAAAGGAGGGGTCTGGGCGGCACAAGGTGGGGCACACAGCACTGGGAACGCTGACTTGGGTCAGCATCTGCCACACTGGGCTGCAGAGGGTTGTGGTAGGTTTCTTTCCTCTGCTTTTCAAAGACCAGCGGCAACAGGAAGGCCCACCATGTTACTCACTAGTCCCTTGTTGGTCAGTCCCCAAGAGGAGGTAAAAAGGGGCCTGCCCGTAGCCTGGGGCAGGTGCTCATCCGCTCTCCTGCTGGCAGAGCGCCGCACCCTCCCAAGGCGGCGGTACTCACTTCCATTGCTGCTGTTAACAGGTTACCGCAAACTCAGTGGCTTAATCATCTTGTGGTTCTGGACGTCAGAATTCCAATGTGGCTCTTGCTGGCCCAAAATCAAGGTGTCGGCAGGACTGGGTTCCTTCTGGAAGATCTGGGGGACAATCTGCTCTCCTGCCTTTCTCTTCAGATCGCATAAACCTTTTGCCTTTTCCAGCTTCTAAAGGCTGCGCCTGTTCCCTGGCTCATCATGCACATCACTCTGACCCTCCGCTTCTGTGGTCACGTCTCAGACGCTCCTACTTCCCTTGTGACGTGGGCTCTCCCCAGTAATCCAGGCTAATCTCCCATCTCAAGACATGTAACTTTAGTCACGTATGCAAAATCCTCCGTTCAAGATAAGGTAACATATTCACAGGGTCCAGGAATTAGGGTGCAGACAACTTTGGGGGCCATTACTCTGCCTTCCGCAGGTGCCAGAACAGAGTTTCAAGTGTACCAGTCCCTTTGACTATTCGGGGTGGATGGGGTGCGGGGATGACTCACCTGTTTATAGTCCTAATGACCTCCAGTGGGGAGACTGCGGTCCCCTGTGGGTCTGTGCTGGGCGCCAGGAGGGGTGGCAATGAAGAAAGTGAGGACGGCTGGCTGAGGTCTCCACCGGCATGCTCGGAGCAGGTCACATGAACAGGGACAGTAGGGGCATCCTTCCCAGTGTAACCAGTTCCCCTGACCCACTGGACTGCACCCGTCCGTTTTAGCCTCTAACCCTAGAGGACTCCAGGTAAGTAGCGAACGGAAGAGAAGGTGACAAGAGGAACAGGGACAAGCTGCAGGGAGGTGAGGCGGACAGAATGCCCTCGGGTGCTGCTGCCACCCGAGCCCTCACCAGATCTCGCCCCAGAGGACAGACGTCTTCCCGTAGAGGACCGGCCAGGATGGGAGCCAGTTGGCAGTACTGTACCCATAGAAGTTTTATTTGTGACTTAACAGCCAGGACTTCTGTTCCAGAGCACCTGCCAAGTTGGCCAGCAAGAGAGGTTTTCTGAATATGCGAGGCCAGAAAAAGCAACCTCAATTTGCTCACATGACCCCTCGTCTGACAGGTTTAAGAAACACCAGAAGTTAATTATCTGAACCTAATTTCCCAACTGGAGTAATAAAGAAACAGAGATGTTAGTTAGCGGTTCCTGTGCAGCATCTGGAACGAGAGGCCTGGAAGACAAACCCGTCCCCAGGCCAGGCCGGCCCTGGCCACCACTTCATCCGTGCGAGACTTCTAGGCACATGGCTCAGGAGGCAGGCCAACAGTTGCATAAGCAAAAAAGTACATAAAGTGGCCAAGTGGTCACCTTTCATAACACATCTCTGGCCTCCTGGGAGACATCTTATTGTCACTCATGGTAGGCTCTCCAGGTCTCTCTGGTACTTGACCTGTTACTGTGTCCCTCCCCTACTGGCACCGTGCTTGTCTCTGGAGCATTGCAAACACGGGAGGGAGCCGTCCCTGCCCCGGACCCACAGCCAGGGAGCCGGCGGGTGTGAGTTGTCAGGAGTCTGAAGCGAAGACGTCACATGTTGCAAACAGCCGAGACAGTTCAAGGGGACTGGGGGAGCACAACTCTCCGTCGGGGGACAGGGGCTGTTTCCCAGAGCACGGAGAGTCTGTGCTGAGCCCCGAGGGACACAGAGGTGGAAGGAAGAACAAGGGGTAGACACGGCAGGGCTTTTTCTGGGGGGACAATTGGGTTACAATTTATAACCGTTCATAAAGGGCAATGGAGAGGAAAAGGAAGCAAAGTGGAACAGCGTATATGATTCTTGCTTTCAGGAACCTGAAGTCTTAAATGCAAACATGTAGCAACAAAGCCATAAAACAATGGGCAGGGGAGGGGGTTGGGGAGGGACAGGTGTCAGGATCTGGGTTTGGAAGGAAGTATGTGGAGTGTGACTCCGATTTCTGGGCATGTTGGCAGCCGGAGCCCAGCTTTCGAGGCATCCCCAAAGTCTATGAATGGGCGATGGTTTTAAGACCCAAAAAGTTCCAGAAGGCTGACAGGTGCCTCGGAGCTCCATTGTCATCAAAGAGAGGAACAGGGACAAGCTGCAGGGAGGTGAGGCGGACAGAACGCCCTCGGGTGCTGCTGCCACCTGAGCCCTCACCAGATCTCGCCCCAGAGGACAGATGTCCTAAGAACTGCTCTTGATTGCATTGACAGGGAGATAAGAAAGGCTCCTGAGTATCCGCCGCTGCGGAGTCAGGGGCACCCGGAGGCAGATGCTTTGCTTGGCTGGTTCCACGTTTTCTCCAGTGGCCTTCAGCGTGTCTTCCCAGACGGCAAGGCTGGAAAGCTAAAAGCAATCCCCATCTTCTCTTGCAGCCCGGGCTCCCCATGTACATCAAGCTGCAGATAAGGGCAAGAGCTGATCTGGAAACCAAGTCAAGTAGGAGCGACGCCGATGGGTAAGCGGGCAGGAGGACCAGGGAGGTGTCCATCCTGCTGCTATGGACAGTGACCACGGGGCCTGGGGGAGGGGGTCCCACGGGGGCTCTCACTGGGCAAGAACAGCAGCTCCCCTCAAGCCCTGTGCTACAGTGCGGCTTTAGGAATCTGCTCTGGACACTCCGTCTCCAGTCTGTTCCTTAAGCCCCTCCAGTATCTGGTAAGCTGTAGGATACCGTGAGACTTAGCTCTTTCTGCTTACAGGAGCTCTAGGAGATTCTGCTTTCTGCCACAGAATCCTAACTCAGAGGAGCTAGGAAGGTCTTGTGTTAGCAAAAGGCATCCCAGGTGTTGACACCTGAGATCTCAAAGCAAGGCCGAATAATGGTCCCCAAAGATGCCCACACCCCAATCTTCAGAACCCGTGAATATGTTACCTTGCACAGTAGGGCAAATCAAGGATCTTAATAGGGATCGTCCACGTGGGGACATGATGTCACCACAAGGTCCTCGTAAGAGAAGCACAGAAGGGTCAGAGTCAGAGAAGCTGTGATGACAGAGCAGGCGGGAAGGATGCAGGGCCAAGCCTCTAGAGACAGGGAGTCTCCAAGAGGTACCCGGCCCTGCTGACACCTTGATTTCAGCTCCATAAGACTCAGGACCTCCAGGACTATAGGTGGAAAAAATGTACTGCTCTAAACCACTACATGTGTGGCAATGAGTCCCAGCAGTGATGGAAATTCGTACGGTGTCATTAAGGACCCCCTGCCCCCACTGCCGCGGCTGCTGAGAAAAGCCAGAGTAACCCTACGGAGCAGTTCTTAGGTGACAGATGACCACCGACTGGGGGGCTTAAAACAATCAAAATGTATTCTCTCACCATTCCAAGGGGCAGAACTGGGAAATCCACACTCCTTCTGCAGGCTCGAGGGCAGAGTCTGTTTCTTGCTCTTCCAGCTCCTGGTGGCTCCTGGTGTTCCGGGCTTGTGGGCGCATCCCGCCAACCTCTGTCTCCACGGTCGTCTTGTTGTCCCCTCTTCTCTGTGCCTGCTCCCGTGTCTGTGTCAGGCTGACACTCCCCCTGCATCTCTCATGAGGCAGGACTGCTCCTAAGGATACGTGGGATTGTGTTCAGAGCCTACACAGATAATCTGGGATAAACACCTCCCTGAAGATCTTTCATTTAATCCCACCTTTGACCACATAAGGTGATAGTCATAGGTTCCAAGGATTGGGATGGGAACACCCATCCCACCACTGCCCCCTGGCAGGAGGCAGGTCCCCTCCTGGATCTACGAGAGGGTGGCCCGGTGACACTGGAGTGGATGGGCCCCCCAGGGGTCTGGCTCTGAGAATTCCTTCAAAGGCGGCCCTGGCTCTTCAGGGATCCCTCTGGGGCCCCCTCACTGTTGTCCAGCCCATGCCCTGTGGGGAATGTCGGGCAGGATGTCGGGCAGCAACAAAGGGATTTTAGAAGAGAGAGAGCAGGGCTTGGGCTGTCTTGGCTACACCTCCCGCTGAAATCCTGAGAAATCCCTTTAATTCATAGTCAGGGCTCCTCAGAAGTCCAGCAGTGACCCACCTTGAACACTCAAGAAGTTCTAAGACTGAAAAGCTATCAACAGACCCGGAGAAACCGGATGGAGGTGACTTCCTGACACGTTCTCATGGAAACCAACCTCCAGGGGTGACGGAAACTCTCCAGCAGATTGGTGGGTGCCAGGGGCAGAGAGAAGGGGGGACAGGGGGTGACTGCCTGTGGGTACGGAGTTTCCCTTTGGGGTGATGACATGTTCTGGAACCAGATGGGGGTGATGGTTGCACGGCATCGTGAATGTACTAAATGCTTAAAATGGTTTAAATGGTCAATATTAGTTTCAGTGCATTTTATCACAATAAAATCCTCTCGTGGCTGGGTTGGAGCAAAACAGATCAATGGCCTTGACCTTCTGCATCCCTCTAGACACCACTCAAAAGTGGGGCTATATTAAGCATCCCCCGAGCCAGCCCAGTGTAAAGAGCCATTGCCTGGGGGAGCCTCGGACTGGGCACTGAGCAGCGGGCAAGGCTGCCCACACCACCCGTCCGCAGGGGCAACACCTGCTGAAGGACCACGCCTCAATTCACGGAAGAACCCTTGAGTCCCAGAGGCTCACACATTGATAATCCCCGTTCCTCTGCTCGCAGGGAGGCACTGCAAGTAAATAAGAAGGGACAGAAAGAGGAAACACGTGTGTGTTGCCCCCCTAACTCTGCAGGGGGCTGTGGGGGTGGATGAGCTGCCAAGCAGCTGTTGTCCTCTTGCCGGTTCTCTGAGCAGCTACGGGGAGTGTCCGGGGACAACGGCTGTGCTCCCTGGTGCTCGGCTCGGCTGAGCAAGGTCTGCGGTGACAGTTGTGCCAACAACTCAGGAGCTGAGCCCGGGCCGGGCCTTCTGCTCCTTGCTCAGTCCTCCCAGGCAGCCTTCCTTCTGCCCTTCGAGGGTGACCCAGCCTCCCATCCACTTTATAGGAACTAGAGCCTCAAGCAGTGAAGCGCTGTGTCTACGGTCTCACGCAGAAAGAGTTC
Source organism: Eumetopias jubatus (assembly GCF_037043125.1). Taxonomy (NCBI): domain Eukaryota; kingdom Metazoa; phylum Chordata; class Mammalia; order Carnivora; family Otariidae; genus Eumetopias; species Eumetopias jubatus. Next base: position 119,949,299 of record NW_028274813.1, read on the forward strand.
CAGAACCGGTCTGACTCCAGAGACTGCACTCTGAATATTGCAGGAGGATGAGATGCAGAGAGAGAGAATGGTTGCGCCTCATGCTGCCTTTAGGGAAAAAATAAAAGCCTTTGCTTTTTTTTTTTTTTTAGACGATACAGCTCCTCTTGCTCCCGGCTAACCTGCGTGCAGGTGAGAGAGGGAAGGAAGTCTTGGGGAATGTGTCCTCCCCTCGCACGGCTGGAGAGACTTCAGAGCAACCAGACTCAGAAGGCCAAAGCCCAGTGCAGACTGTTATGTCGGAGGTCCCCAGGGTGTCGGGTCATTGTGCCCCAGGGTTTAGTGCTGGGGGGAGGGGGCCGGCCGGAGACCCCCAGAGGACCAGGAAACAAGGGAAGGACTTGAGAGGTGCCCAGCAGGAGGCTGCTATAAAAATAATAGTTTTTTTCTTTTTCTTTGGACTCTGGGAAGAGACACTTTTGGAACGTTTTATTAAAGTGATCATAAATCATAAATCACAAATCATAAGCGCACGGACTGATGAACTTTCACCAACAGGACACATTCATGGCGCCAGAAGCCCATGCAAGCAATGGCAGGGCCAGCACTGCAGACCTCACCTCTGCGCCCCTTTCCTGCGCTGTCCTCCTTCCCACGAGGGTCATCTGCCTTGCACCCCATCACCAGAGATCACTGTCGTCTGTGTTTGAACTGCCTGTGAATAGAATCACGCGCTAAATACTCGTGTGTGGCCCTCTTCCGCCCGGCACTACTTTTGGAAGCTTCGTCCATATTGCTGGGTGTGGTTTAGGTTTCGTTTATTCATTCTCGTCAAGGGATAGTATCTATTTCGTGTTGTGAATGGATCTACCCATTCTACTGCTGATGGACTTTTGGGTGTTTTCCACCCCGGGGGCGAGTATAAATACTGCTGCCATGAACATTCTTCTATAAGTATTTTGGTAGAGTCTTGTATGCATTTTAGAAAATCATATTTTAGTATCTAGTTTTAAGTGTACTTTTCTCCCAACTGCACTTAACAGTTTCATCTCCAAACCTATAGTGAGGTGTTCTGTATCTATATCATCTCTATCTGCATCTGTAAAGTTCAAAACCTAAAGGCAGAGATGAAATAAAACTAAAATCCTAGATGTCCATCCCCAGTAGAACAGATAAGTGCACATTGGTATATTCCCCAAATGCAATTCGATGTTGCGTGATGGGATGTGGAAGGGGGCAGTTAAGGGTTGGGAAAATAAAGAGAATGAGACTTAACAACTCGGTTGCCCCTCCCTGAGACTCCCACGGCTATGGCCGCATCACCTGAGGGAATGAATGGGCGTCTCGGAGTTGCAGGCAGCTGCTGATAGCAGTTTCCGTGTATCGGTGGAGACGGTGCAGGTCCCCAGGTCCAAGCTCGACCACACTCCCTCAGAGTTTACCTGCGTGCATCCTTCTCTCCTTCACTCTGATTTTGTGGTTTGGTTACACAACCTTCCCCTTCCATGTAAACCACGTGTGATGTGTGCTGCTGAGGAAGTGTCCTCGGGGATAAGCAGAGACACATTTTCCGGAGCAGAGTGAGCCTGAGATAATCATGAAAAAGCCTAAGAGAACACATGCTTAAGTGCATCTGAGTGAACACAGGAGGGAGAGGAACAGAGACAGACAGACAGACAGACAGGAGAGAGAGAGAGGGAGGCTATCCAATCAAACAGAGCTGGCAGATCTTGAAAATGAGAGGCAGACGGTTGTCTCCAAACCCTTAGAAAAGACTGAGTCATAGGCTTAGTGGGAGGTGCTAAGCGTGGCCGTCCCTGGACCTTGCAAGTGCAGAGGACCGGGAGGGAAATACCTGTGTGTATTTGTCAGACTATTCTCGTTCCAACTTCTGCATTGGGGAAACTCGTGAAGCGCATGCAAGAATCCTGCAATATAAATGAGAGATTCTGTTTCCAAATCAAAAGCTGGGAGAGAGAGACACTATAGGGTTTGAAAAACAAAAGTTGAAAAATTCTCTCGGAGCATCTCCCAGCTCTGTGAAAACACACATTAATATTGATGCCTTTCCAAAAATAAATGTTTGTGAACAAAAATCTCTTCCCAAAGGAAGTCAGCCAAAATTGCTTCATTTCGGATAATTTTCCATATTTCCTCCAAAGTTTCCGTAACTCACTAAGATCCGTCGTGAGAAGGAAATAAAGAACATTGTTTCCCAGGAATACGTTTCAACAAAGACCTCCACTTGGAGACAATGTGGGGACCGCAGTGAGCTCGCTGGAGGTGTTTCGGTTGCTCTCACCAAGATCGGCATCACCGCGTGCGGCAGAACACCAACCGCAGAGAACACCTCCCACAGTGTCACATGCTCCCATCCCTTGCGGGGAAGACAGGTGATTCACTGCAAAGAACATCCTCATCTTTGACACCGGTGGGTTAAGAAGTTCTGAAGGTCAGCCTAAACTGAGTCTTCTCCAATGTAACCAGTGTATTTTTCTTTTCTTTTCTTTTCTTTTTTTTTTTTTATGTTTGTCTTTAATCTGCTTTCCAGGCACCTTGCCTGAGATTTCCCCAGCATGTTTCATTGTACAGGAACTTCCGTCTGTGGGCTGTGGAGACCGTCGGGGACCAGCACGGGGACTGAATGGTCCCGCCATGGGGACAGCAAGATGATGAGCTAGAGCTGCAGAAGCCGCCGGCCTGATCCTGCTGCCCTAGAGATAGGATGAAGCACCTGCAAACCAAAAGCAAATAACATTCGAAATAGAACTGGAGCCACATGATATTAGAAATGAAACAGTTATACATCAATACCACTGAGATGTCACAGTGTCATCTAGAAGTCACGAGTCTGTGCAGACTGAAGGTGACCATTCACACCAAAGAGAGAAGGAAAAGCAACCTTCTCTTCGTCATAATAGCACCGAGAGAATGTCGGCCACCGAGCGCCCGTACCGAGGCAGGTGCACATACTGGCTGCCTGATACAGCAAACCCACGTTCACGGCCGCCTGTGCCAGGCACTATGGCTTGCGCTGGACGCCCGGAGGGGAACCATGCAGACCAAGCCGTGCCCTTGTGGGGAGACGGATCATAAGGGCGATGGAAACCCAACAGAGCGGGTTCGCGGGAGGCTCAGCGTTGGGTGGAGTCAGTGAGGTTCTTTCCAAGGGGGTGACATTTGAGGAGGGTAGGGCTGAAGCACGGGAAGGAGGAAGGAAGCTCTGGGTACAAGACTGACAATGGACACATGCTGACAATTCACATGGTGATAAAACAAAAGGTATTTTTAAGGTTTCCATTTTGCCAGAATTCAAATACCTGCACATCGGAATAACAATAACCCTGTTAAGCCACCAAATTTTAAAAATTTGTATTACTCCGTGCTGGGGAAGAGGTAGGAAGTTGACATTTCCACGATGGCTTTTTGGCAATACCTATCAAGATTCAAGAAAACTGTATCGTCTGGTCCCTGCATTCTACTTCTAGAAATTTAAACATGAAAAAAATACAGTCCCCATACGTAGTCTATGAGGACGTTTGGTGCTGGAGCACGGAGGGCCAGGGATTGCCACACATGCATAGACAACAGACTCAGTGAGGATACACTCAGGGCCACGGCTGGCATATTTGGAAGGGGGGTGGGGTCGAAAATGGCCCTTTTATTTCATTTTTTGTGCTATGATCTACTTCCCATTCTTCCTTCTTTAGAGTCTCCTATTTGTGAATAACCTCCCACCCCCCAACAAATGTTCAAGAAAAATTGGCCTGGACTCAGAGAGTCCGAGTAAGAACTTGGTTTGCACTACCCGACGTCTGAGCAGGCTAGCTGGGAAGGTCTAGCTGTACGTGCTAGGTGCTTCTGTGGACAGAGGGGCTTCAGTCGCGGGCAGTCGGAGGGCCCGAGGCGAGTGCCCCATTCTGTACGTCGTCATCCGACAGGCAGAAATCTCAGACTGATGGCAGTGAAGGGATGTTGCAGGGAAGTGATTATGTGACATGGGAATTTGGATTTATCAGAAAGGATTGGAGACATGAGGAGGGATTTGGTATAAGGAAGGAATGCCTCCTCCATCTGCCGGGGAAACTGTTGGAGTGTAAAGGTCAGAAGAAATATAGGAAACGTCCGGGGCTGCGGAGCCTGGGCCTGGGACCAGAGAGGCAAGCTTCATCGGGGATGTCCTCAACCCCAAGAACTGGCTCAGCTGCAGAGAACCAAGGCTTGGTGTTCGTGGACTGAAGAACACTTCGGCTGTGTCGAGCACTTACAAACCACGTGTTACTCCAAGTCCCATGGTTAATGACCTCAAAGGAAAGACAAATATTTGAATCATTCCTAAAAGGAAAGAAGCAAAACAATGAAGAAAATGAAAGAAAAAAAGAATGGCCCCTTGCTCTGACCATGTCTGATCTTGAAAAAAATCCCTTAACCTCTCTGGATCCCAATTTCTCCTCCTACACAACAGGTAGGGTAGCAGGTAGACTTTGCAGGCTGTAAGGGGAGGTTTTAGACTAACTCTCAGCAGGTGTAGACCAGAACTGCTGATGCCTTACTTTTGTCCCACAAACGAGCACCGAAGTTTCATACACATGTGTTCATCTGAACGGGGGCTGAACTTGAGTGGAAAATTTATACCAGAGTCTTCCTGTCCTCACCACCCTTTGGTGATGTCCCATCCGAAGAAAAATAGAACTACAAGTGAGGGGGCAGGCCTGTGTACCAGCTGCCTTCTGGAGGGTGGGGAACCGCCCCTGGCTTTAGCAGCAGAGACGACTCGGATGCCTGGGTGGTGATTGGTAACAGTTCTGAAACACGGCTCTGTGTGTTGGAGCAGAAGCTCTAGGGTCATCTGGAGGTACCTGCTGCTCCCTCATCATTCGTCATTGGTTCCCAGGTCCCAGAGACTCGCACCTGATCGTGGGCCACTGAGACCGTGAGGGGGACATGGGGTGGGGGTGTGTGGCAGGTTAGAAGGACGGAGGGGGCGGGGCCCTGGAGATGGAGAAGTAGCTGGTCTGTACCTTGCAGGGGGAGGTGAAGCTGGGCTAGAAGGGAGGGGTGAATGAGGGAGGAACCAGGTTTGTTACTTCGGCTGTGGGCAGAAGTGCAGCCGGCTCTAGAGAGGGCACCTCCGTTGAGAAATTAACATCTTTAGCGTGGATGCAAATGTTGCTGAAGGCAAAGATGGAGTAAGCATTTGGCGAAGAAGCTGGAATTTTGGTAGAAAATGTGCTCACAGAGACGGGAGTACCAGAGGGTCTGATGTAGAGGATTGGAAGGCTCTTCGGGGAAAGGTCAAGATAGGAAGCAGGAAGCAGGAGAGTGGGGGAAAGGTGAGCTAGGGGCTCAGATTTGGGATGGTGGCCAGGAACACATGGAATTAGCAAGCCTCATGGTCGTGAAAAGATTGGTGATTAAAATTTTATTTTGGAAGGATCTGAGCTTCTATGAACCATATCCTAGGTGCTGAAAACGTATTTATTCCGCGAATTTTCTCATCTGGACCTTTATAATAGTCTTTTAATGAAATTTTTAAATCTCCAGTTGTAACCTCTGGGCAAGTCCAGCCTCCATACTCTCACTAGAATTATCTTCCTAAAATATGGACCAAGGACCTGTCCCTCCCCTGTTGGAATACTTCATCAGCTCCCCAGCCTATTAGGGAAAAGATACAAATAACTTCAAACACGTCATTGAAAGCCCAGCACAATCTGACCTATCTGACGTCATCTACCCTGCCTGGCCCCCCATGTTCCCTCTCATCATGCCAGTCACACAGGGCTCCCCGCACCGGGGAGGGCTGGGATATGGGTGAGCATTCAGGTTCAAAGCCAGTTTGCACGCGTTGGGTTGGAACCCCAGTGTCATGACATACGGAGACTGACCATCCCTTAGCCCTTCACACATTCCTGAAGTGGAATGATAGTAGTGGGTCATCATGAGGGTTTAATAAGTTCTTGCAGGCCCCGTCCTTAGATCACGGGCTTGAACCGAGTATGTGCTCAATAGATGTTAGTGATTCTAGAACAAGTGTTCACCTTTCCCGTGATGCTGAACCATCCTCTTAGTAGGAAATGTTCCTCCTGCCTTCCCCATCTCAAAATCCCTTGTCTCCTCTCAAATCCCAGCTCAAATATCACTGCTTTGAAGCTTTTAGAGCTTTTTCCTTTTCCTATTTTCCAAGTTAAAATTAATCACTGACTTCGTGCTCCCATGAGATTTATCCAGACCCAATTAGAGCAATAACAGCATTTTACTTAAATGAACTGCTTCATGCAGCTTTACCTAGAGAAAACCAAGAGCGGGCCTCCCCCTCCACTAAGGGCCACGTGCAGATTTGAACTCCGCAGCGTTTGATACTCAAGCAGTGAGAAGGCAATGTGCATATTGCTTTCATTCACCTGCATGCCCCGAGTGTCTAAATACAGTGCTCAGCCCTTAGCACGTGCTCAGTAAAGGTCTTTTGGGTCCAGTAGAATGGAATGGAGTAGGAATGAAGGGAATTGAATACGGTTATGTTTCGAGGGTAGAGAGACACCCACCACCCAGAGCCCTGAATGCAAGTAACATTATCACAAGGTTTAACTATTTTGAAGGAAAACTCTAAACCGAACCACTACTAATATGAACAACTAACATGCATTTTAATGAGCAACAGAGAGCTTACAATATCCCACTGCACTAGCCAGCAATATGTCCCTTTTCTTGCCAGTAATAATTTCAATGGGGAAAGTATCCGCAAGTATTTCTAGCTCACTTTAATGTTATTAAAAGTACCAGTGTAACCTAGCAACCACCAAGACACAGATATTAAAACAGACACTTTATAATATATTCCAGTACTTTGCCATCCATTTAGCATAAATGTCTGCATTCTAATAATTCCTGATTTCTTACTTGTAAGAATAATTTTATGCCATTTCCCTTACTATCTGTTTCAAGGCCCTAGGCCCTCCCTGTTTTGACTGATCTACTCAGATGTGATGTGTGCCGAAGAACGAGTTAGTTAAAAAAAGAAAAAGAAAAAAAAAGTAAGGAAGCAAAGAGCACCTTGAAGGCAGGGTAGGTTATGTGAAGGAATACTTGACTGGGTCGCAAGGTGTGACTTGGACTTCCTCTTTCTAAACCCCAACAGTTTGCTTTGTTAGCAGTGCAAAGGCATCGTTTTGGCTGCAAATCCATTGTCTCGTTGTGCAAAGAGTCACAGAGACCCTGGTGTAAAATGCCGTAGGTCAATGTAGATTTTGGTGTGGGGATCTTCCATGCAACTGATCCATGAGACACAAATAACAGAATCCTAGAACTGAGGCTCAGAAGAAGTCTTGAGAGCCACCTCTGCCACACTCCCACATGCCTCTGACAAGCAGGCACCCATGCTGCTCTAAAGCTTTGGCCATAGACCACACCGGCAGGGTTCTGTGCTACCAAAAGGAGCCTGAGACCCAGACTAAGGGTGGGCGGGGAGGACATGGAAGCCCCATTTTTGGGAAAAGCTTGGCTGTGAGTGTAAGAAAGTACACCGAGCCATCATCAAGATCCTTTTGAAGCTCCACAGGGATGGTAGTAGATATCTGCGGTCTTCCATGGTGAAAGAAGATGGGGAGATCGATGGTACTAGAGAAAGGACACACAAATGTGTGTATAAAGCCTGGAAGGTGCAAAGCAGGGGTGACTGTAGTCAGTGAAGCTCACACAGGTCAAAAGGAGTAAGAATATCTCTTGCTAGGTACTGAGAGGAGAGGAACACACCTGTTAGAACTACTAAATGGATCGAGTAAAGTTACAGGGTACAAAACCAGTATAAACATCAGCTGCATTTCTACATACTGATAACAAATAATCAGAAATAGAAATTACAAAAACAATATCATCTACAAATGCATCAAACTTAGGGATAAGTTTCACCAAGGAGGTGAAAGACCTGTACGTTGAAAACTCTAAGACATTGGTGAAAGAAATGAAAGAAGACACATGTAAATGGAAAGAGATTCCATGCTCACGTGCTGGGAGAGTGAAAATTGTTAAAGCATCCACACTGCTCAAAGCCATCTACAGATTCAGTGAGACACCCATCAAAATTTCAATGGCATTCTTCATGGAAACAGAAGAAATAATCCTAAGGTTTGTATGGAACCAGAAAAGACCCACTACCGAAAGCAATCTTGAGAAAGAAGAACAGAGCTGGAGGGGTCACAATCCAGATTTCAAGATATACAAAAAAGCTATAATAATCAAAACAGTATGGCACGGGCATTAAAAACAGACACATAGATTAATGGAATAAAATAAAGAGCGTAGAAAGAATCCCATGCGTATAAACAGGAGTGGGGAGGGGCATAAAATAGCTGAAGATGAAGGTACATTTCTAAGTTTTTTTGTTTGTTTGTTTACTTGATCTTGATGAAGCTATTCCTCCCTGCCAGGCACTGTCCAAGGAACTGGGGATACAACACAATTCCCTGTGCCGAGTGGCAAAGAGAAGGTCAGAAATGGAAAATCGCATTTGCAATGAGAAGTAAAGCCAAGTGTGAAAGCAGGAGATCAAGAGGAGGGATCATCTGTGCCTCAGTCACAAGGATTTCCAAGAGGAAGTGGCATGTAGTTGTGATAAGGAGGACAGATGGTTGATGTTATCAGTAAGTAGGCTGCAGGCGTTTTCTGACCACATTTTTTTCTTTGCAAAACGAAGAAGGATCAAACTGAGGAAGCACACATAAGCTCGAGCGGACGAAGAACAGCCGAGAGTGCGATCTGGTCGCTAAAGCAGTCAGACAACATCTCCAGCATCTTCTGCCTCAGCACAGAGTCCCTTCCTTGCTCCATTCCAGAGGTCATGTTTTAAGAGCATGTTCTGATAGAGGACAACTTCCAGAAGAAGGTGAGCAGGTGGAGGGCCTACAAGGAGTGTCTCAGAAAGTGTGGTGAGCTCGGTGGAGCAACAGGTGTGGAGATGAAGCTTGACGGTGGCCGAGTGAGGGTACGAGTCCTTCTCACAAACCTTCCAGGGACACGTTAGTGGGGGGTGGCTCCAACAGTTTCCCAGTGTTTTCCAAATTAAGTCAAGGGGTAACTGTCCATCCCACCCCTGCTGCTGCAGGAGCCCTGGCCCCTGGACGTGGGCAAAGGCCCCATTTAAATACAGTGAAGAGTCCCAGGCTCTGCTTGTCTCCTCTCACTCTTGAGCTCTACCTCCTTCTTCGAACCCCGTGTCCTACCCTGTCCCGTCGGCTCTGCAGCCGTCCAGCTGGGCTGCAGGAGGAGATGGAATGGGGAGCAGCAGCTGGGCCGAAAGTGAGAATCTGGCAGAGAGAGCACGGGATCAAGATTCCCTCCAGAATGAGAAAGCCATTTGGCTACCTACCTCACTGTCCTCTCCTCCCCTGCCTCATGACTGAGAACAAATGGGACCCTGACTGTTTCCTGGAAAAAATGCCGCCTGCCAAGCCCAGCACCATCTGTCGTATGCCCCAAGATCGGTTCCACCGTGCTGATAGCGCTGGCTCACGTCCTGGATGGCGGGTGTTGCCTAAATGCCTAGGCTATGAGGGAGGTGGGAGTGGAAGGGAGGTACGACCCAACGGGTAGGCAACTCATACTGGATGCGACCAAAGCCATCATAAATTGGGGGGGGTGGCATCTAGAAGGATCTCACATCTGTTGAGCAAACACGAAGGAAAATCAACAGAAAACGCTAGCACAGAATAGAACCAAGGGCCCGGTGCTTCATAGAGATGATCTCGACATCAGTACACGTTGGCACTGAGTTCAGGAGATCGTGGAACGACTGTTGCAAAGACCTGGGGGTGTTTGCGGCTCGTCTTCCCCAGCCTGTGGTGCCTCAGCTTCTGTTCCAGAGCCAGAGGCGGGGTGAATAATTCGCAAGCACCCGAGGAAGCAGGTGGCATCTTCCACCACGGTCCTAAGACCCCCACTCGGCTTCTCCTAGACGATATCGTGCAGGAGGGACACAGATGTGTCACTGTGAGTCCTCCTGCCTCACGTTCTCTCATTGTCAGGGCTGCCGCCCCCTGCAGACAGATCGGGGAAGAATGAATCCTGCAAGGCTCTGGCCATTTGGCTGCGAGCTTGAGCCTCAGCCGAGGATCGAGCGGTGTTTCCTGCTGGACTTGGCAACCAGTGGGTTGATTTGGCCTGTAACGTGGGACCCATCATCCTTGATGTTGGGGAGCCAAGACGCCTGCGGAGGAGGGCAGCTAAAAAGGCGGGGAACATTTGAAGACCCTGGAAAAGTGCCCTCCACCTTCTCTAAACCAGAATTCTCTAGAGCTGTCACTGTTAGACGAGCTGAGCCTGAATCAGAGTCGCCCCGGGGGGTGTGTTGCACCATCGACTGCCAGCCGCACCCTCAGCGTTTCTGAGGGCCTGCTCGGCGGTGCGCCTGAGAATCCACGTTTCTGGTGAGCTACCAGGTGGGCCTGATGATGCCACCCCTAGCAAAATGGGCTGCCCTGGCCTGGCTCCTGGGCTGGAGGCAGAACTGGGACCAATGCGCTATTTCACTTTGGGTTCCCCTGAGACAAAGAAGGGTTCGTGGGCAAGCAGGGTAACAGGTGGTCCCTGCCACAGTGGTGGGGGGTCGGGAAGTGAGCCGAGGAAGGGGAGGAATCCACAGAGGGCACCCAGTGAGGCCACTGACCCCATCGGGCGTCTAAATCTTCCTCTTGCGGGAGAACTAGGAAACCAGGTGGCACATGTCTCTGCATTACTCCTCTTTGGGAGAGAAGCTAGGGAGAGGGGCAGGCAGGAACTCCCCCAAGCCACTAACTGAGGGCTGCTCTGGGACTGGGAGGTCCTTAGCACATTCATCCTGCCATCGGGGTGGCTGACAGACTCTGCCCAGCTTGTCTGATGGGATCCCAACAGGACGCCGGCAGCACAGGCTGCAGAGAGAACCAGGCAGGTGGCTGCCAGCAGCACGACCAACAACCCTCCCTGCCATCTCGCTAGTCCGCCGTCCACGGACCTGCCTCCAGAGCCCATGCATCCTCTCCAGCAGAAACTGGCCACCCCTCTGTCAGCAGGACCAACATCTCTCCTGGATGGTAGGTGAATCTCAGAGGGTTAAGGGAACACTGAGGGTGTTGTCAGGGAGAGGGCATCTTTCAGGGCCCCCCTCGAGGAGAGGGTCCTGATGACACCTCCTACAGACCACTTCCCATCACCCATGTCATGGCGTTAGCTCAGACCCTGACAGTTCCTCACCTGTAAGTGTCACCTTAGCACCCTAACTTACGGATCAGGTCCTTGCCTGAGGTTTCAATCATCTCCTGGTCTCTTTTGCTAAAATTCTTAACAGGACATCCCGTCCATCCAACCACTCTCTCTCTTCCCAACCCTACACCCTCCTCTGTTCCTAACCCTACATCTTCCCCTGTCCCCGCAGAAGCCAAAGCCATCATCGCATGTGGAGCTCCTTAAAGTGCTACAAATAAAAAACATTGTTTTACACTCAGGAGTCTTTGCAAATTCTGTTCTCCTTTCCTAAGGCATGCATCCTTACTTTCCCACCTCCCAGCATTTACTCTGCTGGAATGCAAAGCTTTGGAACAACGCGCCGGATCACGCTCTATTTCCTGGGCTGAGACCCCAGTGTTTTTAATGCTTATTAAACGCTCGGTTCTTTGCTTTTCCCAGGTCTGGCAGCGGGGAGCACCTTCTAGCCTTCCTTCTTGACAGTGCCACCTAGTGCCACAGCGAGGTAACACCATTGCTGGGGTGGCCTCCCCCTCCACTTGTGAGCTGCTCAGGTTGGGGGCTCGCCACTGGCACTGGCCATGTTGGGGACCGCTGATTTCATACAGACAGCCCCGCTCCCCCTGCTCCTTTCTATTTTTATTGGAGAAGGAGGGGAAAAAAAACGGTATCATTGGTGTTTTATAATTGGAAACATGACCTATATATTCTTGGCTGCCCCAACCTTTCTTAGAAGGGGGGGAAAAAGTGAAATTTAATTTCGGGAACTAGGGCTTTTCTAATCTGTGTACTCGGCATTCCTGCCTCCAGGTTAATTAAGGACAATGAGATGTGGCCGACAGAAAACAATGTGGGAAGGAGGCAGAGAAGTTAGAAGTACAAAGCTTCCAAGAGGAAACCGAAGAACATGATCCGTGCCTACAGCAGTACCCGGAGCTTTAAATAGCTGCATTGATTAACTTGGGATTTCTGTCATCGGAACACAGCCTTGGGAAAGGGGAGCTGCTGGTGGCCCTGGGAAGCCAATCTAGCTGCTCCGTCCTGGCCCGTGAGATATGGAGATCCTGGTCAGCGCCTCCTTCAGATGCCCGTGAGCAGGTAACTTAGAATCCAAGTGGAAGGACTCAGCCTCCCAGCTTCTGCATGGCTCTGGATCCGAGAAAAGTCCAGGCCCCAGATAAGTGAGACCCCCTGACCCTTCCCCCTTCCCCACCTCTCTCCCCTGTTCCCATCTTGATGTTGTTGTCTCAAAGGCCTCTTGGCCGCTCATCATCTGCTCCTATTTGTCTTCAGTGTGGACGCTCAGCCCTACCCAATCCCTGAGCCAGGGAGAGACTCTGGCCTGGCACCCCCAGAGGGGGTCTGTCCCAGCCCAGGTCCCAGCATCCCTCACATCAGCTCCTGGTGCTGGGGATTCACCAAGCGAAAACTTTCCTCTGCGGCCCCGTGTATCGACTTCCAGGCATTCACCCTGGTCAGACGGGAGCCAGTCCCGACCAATCGGAGGCATGATCCTCACAAAATGCCTGCCACTCCCAGTCCGTGAAAGACACTGAGGCAGAAGGGGCCAGACCTGGCCACCATGAACACGGCGTCCTCTGCCATCACTGACTGCTTTCAGATTCTTACAGGTTCCAGCTCCAGCCTTGGGGCTTAGCACCTCAGTGGTCTCGGAAATGTCACTCCCTAGGTTTGCATCTGTCTCTACAATCATCCACCCTCCTGCCGCCGTGGTGGCGTAGATCCGCGACCTTAGCTACAAGGTAACCCACTGGAGAAAGGGAGGGACAAAATGGGTGGTTTGGAATGACAATCCTTCCTGCGTGCCCGGCAGGTTCCCAATTCCATACTCTGATCACAGGACCCCTCTAACGTGGGAACTGTCCTCCCTAACTTCCAGTAATTCTTTTGGAACCTCCAGCCAAGTGCTCCACCCGGTCCTCCACAGCCCACGGAGGTGCGGCACGTGACTGGGAGTGGGCTTATCAGGCACGGTTCTCCCTGGACAACGTCACCCCAAAAGAGCCAATCCAAAACATTTGCAAATTGGGGACAACTGGCTACTGTTTCTTCTTTGCCTGTGGATTGAGGATTCTCAGGATTACAGACACAAGGCTGTTGATGAGCATTTTCTCAGCCCCATGGAGAAAGATGAGTGAAAATGAGAGCCAGCTCAGACAAGGCAGAGACACAGAGGGGAGGAAAGGACCCCCCCTCTTCGTTTTCACAGATCTACCTCATTTCTCCCATATATTTCCCAGCGAACCCACCACAACCACCACACGCTCCCACTCCTACCGCCCAATTTGTTTCTGGCCAAGCCAGTTTGAAGTCGTTTTTATCACTTGAATCTAAAAGTGTCCCGAGTCGTACTCCTTGCGAATCCTTTGCTCTCTCGGTGTCGGAAACACATATACCATTACTTTTCAAAGCCTCCGTTCCCTTCATGGCATAGGACTTGCATTGTTTGGACTTTCTGTCGGCCTCCATGTGCCTTGGGTTCTTCCAGCCCTTTTAGGTTTCCTCGGCCTAGTGACAAACACCAAACACACTCACACTCCCAAGAAATATAGTCCCAAGGCCGTATCCAACTGTGCTATCTTTATGCGGGGGCAGTGTCCAAGCACACAGGGAAATGGAAGGATGGGGCACCCCAAGCCCCAACACTGCCAAAGAGAAATGAAGCCCGCCTTCCCAGGGAGTGTCTGAACCCAACATAGACCTCCAGAAAACAAATAGTCCGGTAGACTAATCAACGTGATTAATCCCGAATGGGCTGTGGAAATGTTCAGATGGACTGAGCTGTGTGTCTAGCCTAAGGAAAGTAGCAAGGGTGTCTTATGCACGGACGTTGTTTATGCCAGCTATGAAATCCCACTGCCCCTGCTTTTTGAAAGCTCCTAATGCCATAGGTTGTGAGAGGCTCATGCCATTTTCACACCCTAAAATAAACTCCCAAATACAATAACTTCACACCTTCATTATTCTAAAGATAACCACATCCAGTTTATACATGTCATTTGGCAAAGCCACGAAGACCAAGGGAAAAAAAAAATGCCCCTAAAGAATAATCTTTTCTAAGCCAATCCTGGAAAAAAAATCTTAGTGCTTTTTGGAATACAACATACAAAATGCAATTTCATTTTTCCATTTTTTTTCCCCCAGGTTTCAAGTGGCAGAAGCAATCTGATGGGCTTATAGGTTCCGTATGTAGGTCACTGGCACATTTGCATGTCCTCCCAAGAGTCATTTTCCATGGGATTTTTGCTCGGGGAGTGAACATATCTAAAATTGAAACTCTCTTTGGTGAGGCTGGTATTCGAGTGGGAAAAAATAGAGAACGGCTCCCAAGGCGTGCTAACAATGTTGGTTCTGTTTCAAAGTGTGCTCAGTCTGGTGAAAATGACAGGGATGGCCACCTAACCTGCCTAAGTGTCAAGCAGCCAAAACTGTATTTGGAAAAAAAAAAAAAAAAAGATGGTGGTGTCATTTGTAATTCACATGTGCCCTTTCTAGATTTATGCCCAAAGGCATCTTGTCATCCATTGTTTGGCCAGTGCCTCTTGGAGACATTTTTCTGTGATTATTTCCATGCCTTTCCACAGCAGCATCTGGTGCTCGGATGGTGATGCCCAAGAAGAGAATTATCGAGGATGCATATCCAGAAAGTCATGGAATCTGAGTTCTCAAAATGAGAAGTGACAAAAGCCAAGGAAGGACATGGGATGATGTGTTTCCAATTCTGTATTTAGAAATATATTCATCTACTCAGTTACTGAAGCTGTGACAGAAACTGCTTTTCGATTTGCCTTTGAGCTTCGCTCTGCTACCATCCAACAGAGGGTTAACTGGATAAATTTCACTGACTGTTCCCTCAACGAGCAGGTTGTCCTAACACAATCTACGGAGGAGGTTGACAGAGTCTGACGTGCTTGCTCTATGTCTTCCATCTGGTTTGTTTTCCTGACCCGGCAGAGGAGAGCCAGGGACCGGGGCAGCATGGTGACCTTCAGGAGGAGCTGCAGGCACTCCTTCCTCCCAGTCCTCCGCTGGTTCCCTCCCTCTCCGTAGAAGAGACGCCATCACGGTCAAAAACTCTGTTGTTTCCAGCTACTAATAGCTGGTGAAGCCAAGAATAGAGATAGATTATCTCTGCTAAACACAGCATAGCACCATCTTGCCCTCCTTGATCCCAGACGTGGTCACCCAGGACGTGGGAACACCCCCTCCCCCACCGTATCAGGATGCAGGTGGAGCCCAGGGGGACAGAATCTGGATGTGGTGGCGGAATTCAGTGCTCTGCTTTCCTTCAGCTGCCCCGCGAGCCCTGGGAGTGGCGAGCTGAGAGGAGAGCCCGGGGAAATGCTCCCGTGGCATTTTTCTTGGCTCTAGCTGAGGCCTAAAGTTAGAGGAGGGCGCATCAGCCCAGCCCAGCCCACCTCAGTAGGGTGAGCCCCAGGCCATTGTGAGGTGCCGGCCCCTGAGCTACCGGCCACCCCTGGGCCTGGCCTGATGCAGGGGGGCAGATCCTGCATAGCTGCTCCCCGGGGTCTCAACGGACAAATTCCACCAGTCTCCGATCATAGAGCCATTTACTCAACAAAGCATTCCTGGGCCCTGTGACGGGTGCTGGGGAAATAATGGCGATCAAGGAACGACCCTGCTGTAAGGTAGCACATAGCGTAGCGCGGACAGAGCCGTCTGACAGGCACTTAGGTTCCAGGGTGACCCACACAAGCACCGCCCAGAGACACCCCACGTAATGAGGCAGCCGCTCCTGGCCACACAAACAAGACTCCGAGGATGGGCTGAGGGGCGAGCAGGAGCCCACAGTGTGGGAGGAGCTAGACGAGCAGTACATTTTTGAAAATACAAGGCAGGTAAGAAAGAGAGTTTTTCCAGGGAAGAATTATTGGCTATTTCTGTACGGCTGGAGCACAAGACCCAGCAGAAGACAACAGGAGGTGAAAAAGATTGGCCGGGCCTTTATCGTGGAGGTCCTCGTACATCACTCACTCATTCATTCAGCACGTATTTCTTGCACACATTCTTGGCGCCCGGCACTGCTCTAGGCGCTGGGAATGCAGCAGTGAGCAAAGCGCACTGGTCCTGATTTCCTGCCGTGCTCGGTCTAGCGAGCAAGCAAATGACCAGACGAGGCCAGCCCTGTGAAAAGCAGTCACGCTCGACAGGGAGGTAGGAGAGATGGAGTGTGCTACTTTACATGCATGTGCAGGGAGCCCTGAATGGCAACTGGACAGAGAGCTGAAGGAAGTGACCAAGCGGTCCCGGGGTCAGGGCAGTCACAGATCTCGAATGCGCACTCGGTACCCCTGGGCCGCATCATCGCAGGTTGCTGGGCGGATGCTCGATTCATGCTTCACAGCTATCCTTCTAGATCCTTCCCAGCCCCAGGAGCCCCATACGAGCTGACCTGCTGTTCCTCAAAGCAGATGACATCACTTTCCCTCAGCGCAGAGTAAGCAGAGGCCCCTGGACGCAGCCTCTGTCCTCTGTCCCTACAACTACAGTTCCTTCTGTTCACCCAGCTGACATCCACCGAACTTACTCAGCTGCTGGATGAAGACAACTGACCCAAGCGTTTGGTGAACTTACCCCAACTCCTTATTTATCAACAATGCTCTTAACCACTTCAACACTGACTATGAACAGCTGTAAGAATGCTCATTCTTTATTCCTGATAATGAAATGCAATTTTCTATTAAATATTTCATTAGCAGAGGGGCACCTGAGTGGCTCAGATGGTTAAGCGTCTGCCTTCGGCGCAGGTCATGATCCCAGGGTCCTGGGATCGAGCCCCACATCGGGCTCCTGGCTCAGCGGGGAGCCTGCTTCTCCCTCTGCCTCTCTCCCTGCTCGTGCTCTCTCTCTCTCTCTCTCTCTCTCTCTCTGTATTTCTGTGTCTCAAATGAATAAATAAAATCTTTAAAAAATATATTTCATTAGCAGAAACCCACGCGGCAGCATTTTGTGGGAGAACTTTTCAGTTGATACTTTTAGAACCAATTTGAAATCCTTCTTAATGTCCTGTTGCTGTTTTTACAAATGTTTTAGCATTTTTAGGATTTTTCATCCTTCTTTCACAATTCCACACTTACCGTTTAACAGATGCGGAATCTGAGGTACAAACGTACAGCCCACGACAGTCGTTTCCCTGAAAATTCACATTCTTTCCCCCCTGATTTGAGTATTGTCTGATTTTTCTGCAAACTATTAACAAGTCAACACATCCAAATTGTTCCTTATTGAAATGAAAATGTAAACATTTAGCAACATGTTTGCAGTTAATTCTGATTTCTTTAACATTTGTTTCATTTAGTTCATCCTTAAAAATTTAATTGCTAGGAATATATACAAGGCTGATTTAAGGGATTAGCAAAACGATACTCATGCGTGAAGCTTTTAGAAAGAGAAAAATGGGGCGCCTGGGTGGCTCAGTTGGTTAAGCGACTGCCTTCGGCTCGGGTCATGATCCTGGGGTCCTGGGATCGAGCCCCACATCGGGCTCCCCCTGCTCTGTGGGGAGCCTGCTTCTCCCTCTGCCTGCCACTCCCCCTGCTTGTGCTCACTCTCTCTCTGTCTCTGTCAAATAAATAAATAAAATCTTTAAAAAAAGAAAGAAAAATGCATTCAAAGACATCAGAAAGCAATCAGAAGTAACAAAGGAAATCCTATTACATTTACAATACAGAAGTTTGAGTTACAGAAAAATAGTACTTTATATGGAAAATGTTCATCTGTAGTGATTTCTCTTTGGCCAAACTTTTAGAAATTTAGAATTTGCTTGACAGTTTCTTAAGCAGGGGTAGGGGGGAGAACAATTTTAGATTAGTTCCCAATGAGAAAATCTTATTATATAATCAGTACCCCAAAATGAACATTTCTGCCAGAGCTATTAAAACAGTTACATTAAGGCTTTTAAACTGCAAATCTACAATTGGTAAGCACGATAAGCTGAGTGAGTTGGTTTTTTGATGAATTGAATCCTGACTAATTGGATCTTTGAGAATTAACTTTTGGCCATATTGCCTGACTTTGAAAGAGCCAGTGCCTCTCACCCTGGGGAGTCTGTCTCCATAACCCACTTCCCGCGGGCAGTTAGTCTCTGGGCTGGTTGGGTTCTTTTCTGTCCACTCCTACTGGTACTTCCAATTAGATCATAAATCTTAGCCAAATCCATAGCCCTTGAAGGATCTGTGGCTTCGGCTTCCCTGTTAAGACAGGATGTGACTGGGATCATGAGCTGTACCAACATCTTAGCTACCGTGGAGTTCCCTCCCATTAATGCTCCCATATATCACTCTGCTGGGATCAGGACCTCTTCTTTCTGTCATCTTATAATGCAGAGGAAGCCTCGGGACGTCGGTTGAAACACTGACTTCTATCTTCGAGTGGGTCACGAGCCCAGACACCATCCCTCTCCTATCAAGTGCCTAAAACTCTTGATACCTCCTCAATCCTGGCATTTTTGTTTTGAGCACAATTATTCTCCACTTTACCTTGAGACTGTCATCCCAGGTTCACAAAGGAGAACCAGAGGATTTCCCTGAAATTACAAAAACTCTCTCTGCCATCAGCTTAGGAGAAGGACAACATAAGGTAGAGAAAAAGGCACTGAGCTAACAGCCAGGAGACCCAGCTCCACCCACATGCTGCTCATTGCGGACACTGATGCACACAGTTCCACTTCTTGGAACCTCAGCATTTAGCACCGTCCAGCCAGGGGTGGGAGCTAAGTGGTCCCTGCAGCCTCTTTTGGTGGGAACTCTTTGGGATTCTCATAAACATAGAACTTCTGTCCATATCCAGAAAAATGAGGCATCCACCCCATAAACCACTCTTAGCTGAATCATTGACAATCCAGTTATCTCACAAAATCCTGTATTTGGATTTTGGACTAATTAACAAAGATCCCTCTCCCAGAAAATCCACACTTTGAGAACTGAGATAGCAAAGCCAAGGAGAAGGTGTCAGCCATCTGCAGTCCCATAAGGCTCCATCCCAGATTCTGTTCTGTTGTAAACAAATCAAGCCCCCCCCCCCGCCGCCCCGTGCTCTGTCTTCTTTTATAACACAGAGACAATTATACTCATCCTCTGTATTAGAAAAGGAAAATATGTTTACCAACGTATTAAAGCTCAAGTAGTCCTTCTCTCCTCACATAGAAGGGTCTCTCAGTCTCAGGACTACTGACAATTTGGGTTAGATAATCCTTAGCCATGCAGGACTGTCCCATGTGTAGGCTGTTCGGCAGCATCCTGGGCTCCACCCACTAGATGCAGGACGAACCCCACCCCCCAGGTATGACAATCTCCAGATTTGTCGAATAGAACCTGGGGGCAAAACAACCCTACCTGTGAACCAACCAGTTAGGTGGTAAAACTAAGATATAAATCTAAAATGTAGATAAATGATTTAGTAGATTGTGTTAGTGATCTACAGATGCTAATGTCGTTTGATGTCTGGAAATTAAGAATCTTCAGGCCAGAGAACAGCACACTGACTAAGCAGACTCAGGAAGGAGATGAACCTCGCTTTGAATCCTGCTTCCCAACCTAGGAGCTGAGAGAGCTTGGGCAGACAACATGACTCCTCTGAGCTTCCATTTCCTCACCTGTAGGATGCAGTTGTTGGGAGGATTAAACGTGAGCATTTAGGTACTTACCATAATGGTGACTTTTGATAGCACAGCGACACCTACTGACAAAGTTTTGTGTTGCCACTCAGCTCTGCTAGAACTTTTTTATTTTTTTAATCCAGGTTAGTCAGTGTTCTATTAGTTTCAGGTGTACCATATAGTGATTCAACAATTCTGCACATTACTCAGTGCTCATCATGACAAGTGCCCTCCTTAATCCCCATCACCTATTTCACCTATATTCCCCCCCACGCCCCTCCCCTCCGGTGACCATCAGTACGTTCTCTGTTAAGAGTCTGCTTTGGGATTCTCTCTCTCTCTCTTTTTCTTGTTTGTTCATTTATTTTTCTTTCTTAAATTCCACATATGAGTAAAATGAGCACCTATCGGGTGTGTATACCAGGTACTATGCTGAGTGCTGGAGCTATAAAAACAAAGCAAACCAAATCCTTTCCCTCAAGTTTCCCATTCACTACTGGGGACGGCAAGACAGTTGATTGCTAGTCTCAATGCAATCGAGTCAGTGTGCTATACATATGCAGGGCACAACAGTCCAGAGTCAGAGGAGTATCTCAAGGAGCCCTACAGAGAGTCACAGTCTATTGGGGTAAGAGAAATGAGACCACAAACGACCTAAACAGTACACTTTGTACTGAGCAGAGATATATGAGGAGAGGCTAACATTGCCCCAGAGAATCACAGAATGGCTTTTCAGGGGAGGTGATAGGTAATGTAACACGGCCTCTAAGAATAAACTGTTTAGAGATTACTGTAATGTTATTTTTTATATTTCTTGGAAATGTTAAGAAAGATGAGAAAACAATATCTACCAATGATGAGGTATTATTATTTTTTGAGTATAGTTGACACACAATGTTATATTAATTTCAAGTGTACTACGTAGCGATTTGACAAGTTTATACATAATGTTATGTTCACCACAAATATAGCTATCATCTGTCCCAATTCATCATTATTACAATATCATTGACCAAATTCCTTAAACTCTGCTTTTTATTATCATGACTTATTCATTCCATACCCGGGAGACTGTACCTTCCACTCCCCTTCACCCCTTTTGCCTAAACCCCCACCCTCCCTCCCCTCTGGCAACCATCAGTTTATTCTCTGTATTTTAGTTCTGATTCTGCTTTTTATTTTTTTAGATTCCATTTATGAGTGAAATCATATGGTCTTTGTCTTTCTCAGTCTGACTTATTTCATTTAGCATTACACTCTAGCTCCAACCATGTTGTTGCAAATGGCAAGATCTCATTCTTTTTTATGGCTAATATTCCATTACATGCATTACACCTACATATATATGTATATATGTACACACCACATATGTGTATATGTGTGTGTGTATATAATATATATTATATATACTATATATAATAACTCATCTTCCTTATCCATTCACCTATTGATGGACACTTGGATTGCTTCCATGGCTTGGCTATTGTAGACAATACTGCTATACACATTGGGGTGCATACATCCCTTCAAATTAGTATTTTCATAGTCTTTGGGTAAATACCTAGTAGTGCAATTACTGGATTGTAGAGTTGTTCTATTTTTGATTTTTTAAGGAATACCCAGACTGTTGCCCATGGTGACTGCACCAGTTTGCATTCCCACCAGCACTGCACGAGGGTTCCTTTTTCTCCACATCCCCGACAATACTTGTTGTTTGTTGTGGTTTTTGATTTTAGCCATTCTGACAGGTGTGAGGTGATATCTCATCATGGTTTTGATTTGCATTTCCGTGATAATGAATGATATTGAGCATCTTTTCATGTGTCTGTTGACTATCTGTATGTCTTCTTTGGAAGAATGTCTATTCCACCCATCTTAATTGGATTACTTGTTTTTTGTGTGTATGTTGGCTTATATGAATTCTTTATGTATTTTGGATATTGACCCCTTATTGGATATATCATTCGTGAATATATTCTCCCATTCAATAGGTTGTCTTTTTGTTTTGTTGATACAAAACCTTTTTGTTTTGATGTAGTCCCAAAAGTTTATTTTTGCTTTTGTTTCCTTTGTCTCAGGAGACATATCTAGAAAAATGTTGCTAAGGCCAATGTCAGAGAAGTTGCCACCTGTGCTCTCTTCTAGGATTTTAACATTTCTTACACAACCAGGTTAGTGGTGATAAACTCCTTTATCTTTTGTTTGTCTGGGAAACTCTATCTCTCCTTCAAATCTGAATAATAACCTTGCCTGGTAAAATATTCTTGGTTGTAGGTTTTTACCTTTTGGCTCTTTGAATATATCACATCACTCCTTTCTGGCCTGCAAAGTTTCTGCTGAAAAACCAGCTGTAAGCTTTATCAGTTTTTCCCTCTAGGTAACTTTTTGTTTTTCTCCTGTTGCTTTCAGGATTCTCTCTTTATCTTTAACATTTGACATTTTAATTATTATGTGCTGTGGTGTGGACCTCCTTGGGTTCCTCTTGTTTGGAACTCTCTGTGCTTCTTGGACTTGGATGTCTATTTCCCTCCATAGTTAGGGATGTTTTCAGCTGTTTTTTCCTTAAATAAGTTTTCTACACCTCTCTCTCTTCTTCTTCTGGGGCCCTTATAATGCTAATGTTTGTTCATTTGATGTTGTCCAAAGATTTATTAATCCGTCTTCAGTTTTTAAAAATTCTTTTCTCTTTGTGCTCTTCAGCTTGTATGCTTTCTATTACCTTGTCTTCCAGATTGTTGGTACGTTCTTCTGCCTCCTCTAATCTACTATTGATTCCCCCTAGTGTGTGTTTCACTTCAGTTATTGTATTCTTCAGCTTTGATCGATTGTTTTTAATATTTTCTATCTCTTTATTGAAAGTCTCACTGAGTTCTATTCTTTCTCCAGCCTGGAGAGTATCTTTACAAGCATTACTTTAAATTCTTTACCAGGTATATTGCTTTTCTCTGTTTCATTTCATTCATTTCCTGAGATTTTTTCTTGTTCTTTGTTTTGGAGACTATTCCTCTGTCTTCCCATTTTGCTTGACTTTCTGCATTTGTTTCTATGGACTAAGGGACACGGCTAGTTCTCCCAAAGTTGAAGGAGTGGTCTTGTGTATGGTGTCCCCTGTGTAGATGGTGTGTGCTTGCTGACTTCTGTTGGCTGGCTGCAACTGTGGCTGTAGAGGCTAGTTACTCTTTTAAATCATGCCTTTTTACAGAAAGAATGGAGGAAAAAATAATAATAAAAGAAAAAAGAAAGCAAGAAAAGAAAAGAAGGGGGAAAAAAGAGAACAAGAAAGAAAAGAAAAATCCAAGAAGAAAAAACTAAAAACAAGACAGGACAAATTTTAAAAGTAAATAAAACAGTAAACATTAAAAAACAAAACAAGGGGCGCCTGGGTGGTTCAGTTGGTTAAGTGTCTGCCTTCAGCTCAGGTCATGATTCCGGGGTCCTGACATTGAGTCCTGCATCAGGCTCCCTGCTCAATGGGGAGTCTGCTTCTCCCTCTGCCTCTGCCCCCTCCCCTCTCGTGCTCTCTCTCTAATAAATAAATAAAATATTTTTAAATAAAATAAAATAAAAACAAAACACAAAACCACAACTTATTTTCTGTGCCCCAGCACAACCAGGGCTGATATGGGCTTCAGGACCCTGGGCCCGCTGGAGTCGTGAGCTCACCAAGGTGATTGAACCCACCATTATGGTGTCCAGACCCTGCTCCGGTCCAGGTTTCCAGGCGGGGTGAGAACCTACACCCTGTGGTTCTCCAGTGCCTCTGACCTGCAGAGCATTCTTGCAACTCCTCTGTTCTAGTTCTAGAGTTCTAGTGTTGTCTCTTTATATGCTAGCTGTTTCTTTAAACCGTGGGTTTTTTTCTGTGCCCAGGGACAGAGGGATCTGTCCCCAGTCCCTCAGTACCATCTGTACTGCCATTGGCAGCTTCAGGGTGGAAGTTCCCTACATGTCTCCATCTCTCTGGCTGTTCTCTTGCCACTATCTGTCTTTGGTTGTCCAGTAGCCATTCAGTCAGCCCTCAGTTCTTCTTCAGAAGAATTTTTCTGCTAATAAGTGCAATTTGGTGTGTTCTGTGGAGGAGGTGAGTTCAGAGTCTTCCGATGCCGCCATCTTGAACTGGAACCAATGATGGAGTGTTATGATTAGGGCTCATGGGGATATGGAGTCACATGGGGAGTCACTTTGTCACTGTGCAAACATTCTCTGTTCCACAGTGTCTGGGCTTGAGACATACTCTGGTATCGTAAAGACCTGATAAGACAAAGCAGCACTATCAGGATAATGATCAAAGCTTAAGTGACCAGCCTTTTTCAGAATTCACTTGTACTTAGACTTTCTAGAGAAGTAAGAACAGGTTGCCTCATCCTGCCATTCTTTCATTCAGAGCGCCTCTACTGGACAATGTTGGTCTCAAGTCACCTCAAAGATGTTGACCTTCTTCATGCCTACCTGTTGTCTTTAGCTCTGCACTGACTTGTGGCACAATCAGCTGTGGCCAGCATCATGGGGTTGGTTTCAGTCAAGGCATATGGCACAGGCCAAGGTAATAAAGGAAATAAAAATGTGCTTCGGATCACTGTATGGCAGAAACTTCGAAGTATATTGGCCAGACCAGTACCTCAATTTACATGCTAGTTTTGTAGTAGTTTGTAACATGTTCCTTGTGTAATAAATGACCACCAGTTGAGTGGATCAGCACAATGGAAATTTGTTCTCTCATATTCTGGAGAATTCTAATATCAAGGTGTCAGTGGACCATCTTCTCTTCAGTGAGGAAGAACCTGCCCTTGATTCTTCCTAGCTTCTGGTGGCTCCTGGAAATCACTGGCATCCTTGGCTAGTACAGCGATATCACTCCACATTCTACTTGCATCTTTACACTGTCCCCTTGTGTGTCTATGTTTCTTCTCTTCCCGTAAAGACACCAGTCACTAGATTTAGGGCCCACCCTCGCCCAGTATCTCATCTCAATCCTTAACTGGTAATATCTGCCAAGACCCTATTTGCAAATAAGATTACATTCTGAGGTTCAGGGCAGATATGAATATTTGGAGGATAGTATTTCAACCCATTACAAGCTGTAGGATTATCAGCTATTGTTCCCCAACTATCCTTTCAACCTTTGATGCAAGTGTGAATTTATTAAGAAGTTGGCTGGTCTTTTTCAAAAGAAAAAAGTAAAGAAGCTGCTTTGAAGGGTCGAGGGGAAGTCTTCACAGTCATGCATATAAATCTGGAAGAGCCGTGGTTCATCTTGGCTTGAAGGACAAGCTAGATTTCTGAAGGGGAATGTGGGCAGGGATGGACCATTTTGCAAAAAGGGAACAACATCAGCCAAGGTGAAAAAGCAGATTTAGCCATCCAGGAAATAAGGGAGAAGCAAGAACACTATCCTTAAATGTGAGCCTTTTGGTTAGGTGAACAAGGAGTTATTTGGAGTGTCATGACTTTTTTTAAGATTTTGTTTATTTATTTGACAGAGAGAGAGCACATACAAGCAGGGGGGGCTACAGAGGGAGAGGGAGAAGCAGGCCCCCCTTGAGCAGGGAACCTGATGCAGGACTCGATCCCAAGACCCTGAGATCATGACCTGAGCTGAAGGCATACGCTTAACCAACTGATCCACCCAGGTGCCCTGGGGGTCATGACTTTTTAAAAAATATATTACCATTCTTTGTAGATTTTGTATATTGCAAATATCCTCCCCAGAGTTATGAACTGTATTTTAACTTTTCTATCAATATCTTCTAACGAAGAGAAACACTAAATGTTAGTACAGAAGAAAGTTTCTGTCTTCTCCTTTATTGTCTGTGCTTTTCTCTCACTCAAGAATCCCTTTCAACTCCAATATCAGAAATATTTTACTGCATTTATTATTGACTTTTTTACACACTTAGGTCTCTATCATTCACCCTATCATTGATTTTTCTTTAAGGTATGAGGTAAGGACCTGACTTCATTGATTTGGAGGAGTTGACGTTGTACAAATGAATATGGCATGGCTCTTTAACCAAATCATCTCCGCTGGCTTATCAAATAATTTCCAAACAGTTTCTTGTCACGCGTGGACAAGAAGATATACAAGAATGTTCACTGCAATATTTTTCATACTAGTCAACGAAATGTCCCTTAAGAATAAAATGAGCAAATAACTTTCAGTGTATTTATACAGCCATGAATATAACTGCATGGGAGCACACATATCAGCAAGGGATATCTGAAAATTACCGTGTTGAGAGAACATAAAAAGTTTGAGGATGATATTTTTTTTAAAGATTTATTTATTTATTTATTTGAAAGAGAGAGAATGAGAGAAAGAGAGAGCACATGAGAGGGGGGAGGGTCAGAGGGAGAAGCAGACGCCCCGACGAGCAGGGAGCCCGATGCGGGACTCGATCCCGGGACACCAGGATCATGACCTGAGCCGAAGGCAGTCGCTTAACCAACTGAGCCACCCAGGCGCCCAAGAATGATATTTTTTAAAACCACTTAATATATGTACTGGCATAAAATGCACAAAAGAATTCCATATGTTTAATATGTAGTAATAGCATAGAAACTTCCCTGGGAATGATAGACTCCATTATGGAGTGACCGTTGGGCAGCAAGAAAAGGAACAGAATCAAGGAGGTGAACATGGGGCACGGGGCATTCAGCTTCATTTCTAGCTGTAAAGGTTTTCATTTAAAAACAGACCAGCAACAAAAACGGGTGGCGATACGGCGTGTTGTCCTAGAACCGAGTAGTACGTAACTGAGTGGGGAGTACTTGGGTGTTCATTACAGCGTGGTCTATCCAGTGATTGTCAAACTTTCCGACTGTGACCCACCGTAAGGAAACAATTATTTTACACTGTGTTACATGCACATACATGTGCATGCACACACACACGGAACTGAAACCAGATTTCTATGAAAAAAGTTTACATTTACTAAATTGATGCACTCTTCCATTTCCATCTCCTTTATTCTGTTTCTTTTCTTAAAAAAAAAATGTTACCTGCGTTTGAAAAGCCCTGGCTTATAGTTTTGCATGGTTGAAATATTTTAAAATTAAGAAATATCAGTCCTGACAACTATTTTAATTGGATGAAGGGACCGTTCACCTGAAAGGAGTACTGCTCGTGCACTCTCAACATTCAGGGCATGCTTGGTCAGAAAACAGTGATGTGCCATGGTTTCCAAAGTCTGCTTAGCCACGAAGCCCTTTTGACAAATTCAATGCAAAGAAAGTAAAAACGTGTTACCCTGAATAACAGTGCCAGGCTCTTCCTCAGGGAGGGAACAGTGGTTCTTGGAAAACTAATGCATGCCTGGAGTGGAAGGTGAGCCTCTAAGGCCCGGCTCCAAGCTTCGAAGGCAGACAGGATGCTCCGCACAACTGAGGGGGAGAATTTGGAACTGCCAGCAAGTCCTGCAGGGATGGGGTGAGGAGCAGGGTTGGGAAGGCAGCAGGGAACTCCAAGATGGCAGAGAACTGTGATGGGCAGGACGTGCCCGCCGCCCTGGAACCATTCTCCAGAAAAGTCTGTTAAGTTCATGAATGTCTGGTATATCGGAAATGGTTGTTGTTATAGAAGCCAAAGGGGCTTTGTCATAGCAGGGCTGACTTGGCATGGCAGAGTAGCCCAAGAGAACTCCAAATCCCAAGAGACAATGGAGGCCAAAGGAACATCAGCCTCCCTTGGACTGAACAGAAATCGGAAGAAAGGTTTGGGTTTCCACTGGGTGACAAAGGGAGGGATCCAACACCATTTCAAAACCAAAGGGCAGGGAACTCTGTGGACGGATATTAGGTCATGGTGGCATCTCAATACATAAA
This sequence comes from Eumetopias jubatus, assembly GCF_037043125.1. NCBI lineage: Eukaryota > Metazoa > Chordata > Mammalia > Carnivora > Otariidae > Eumetopias > Eumetopias jubatus. Next base: position 119,976,951 of record NW_028274813.1, read on the forward strand.
ACAGATAAAAACGGGGTTGCTCGACTGAAGTAGGCAGGGGTGAGGGATATGGGGGTCAAGGGAATGGGGGATGGGGGGGCATTCAGTGGAGCCCGTGCCCTCAACCTCCCTCTGCAACTGTGGGACCTCTGGAAAATGCCGCGTGCAGCCCATTTTATAGATTAGGAAACAGAGGCCCAGAGCAGTAAAGTCACTAGCCCAAGGTGACCCAATTAAGAAAGCAGTCTGGTCTCCCGGCAGCCAGTTCAGACTCTGTCCATGACCACGTGGCACTTGTTTGGGTGACTTACTTCAGCACGTTAATTGGGTAGAACCAATAAGATCAGAGCCTTGAGAGAGTAAAACACAGGGCATCTCATTTGGGCATCGGTACGTAGGAGTTGGAAAGGAGTGAGGAATGGGACGTCCTATGGGGAGAATCTGAATGACATGCACGGCAAGGAACAAAAAAATCCAAACAGGCGGGCAAGTCTTAGCTTCTAAAGAATTTGCACAGGGCTGAACTGTCCGCGTGAGGAAGGTCGGTGGGAGCGTGTCAGGCTCAGGCAGCGAGTGTCCCTGTAAGGCTTCAGGACAAATGGCCTCCTCTCAGCTTCTCCTAATGAGCCCATGGGAGGATTTACGGTTGTTAAAGAAACTGCTGAAACAGGTCAAAAGATATATATTGTGCCAAGACACCAACAATTTGCCTCGGTTTAATTTCCACCTTGTGCCTTCCTGCCTGTTTTTATCAGGCCCACGGTGAAGCCTCTCGAAGAGAGCAAAGCCAAGGGACAACGGCTTCTACGCCCTTCCCAGCTGCTCCCCCCCCCCCGACTGCCTGAAAGGAGAGCGGCACGCAGAGCAGACAGCTCCCAGGAGGCACACTCGTCATCCGACTTTTGGGTGGTTTTTTGCAGACTCCGAGCTCCGAAGGTTACAGTGGGCTCGGGTGAGAGCGGAGCCGGGAACAAGGGCAGGGAAGTGGAGTCCGCTCTTGCGGGCACAATGTCACAGCCTGGTGTTATAAGCAGTCACAGCCACACCTCAAGCACACACGTCTCTAAGGAGAGCGGGCACATGTGCACGGCCAGAGGCTGAGTTCGAATTCTGGGTGGCGCAGCTGTTAAGAGATCCTCCAGACGCCGCATGGAGGTGTGCCCCGCGTGCCCCGTCCACGGGAGAGAGCATCCCACGGAGTCATTTGTCACCGTGCACCTTTACGCCCGGCCCCGCTCCGGACAGTCCCGACAGAGTCTGGCCCCTGGCACTGCATTCTGAAAACCACCGAACCCTATTGTGTCTGTCAGCCTCAGCCGGGGGAGCGAGTCGAATCTGGCAGATCAGCCAAAGGTTCACGAGGTGAGGGTGCCCCAAAAGCCACCTGCTCCCGAACCCCAGGCTTCAGCCAGAAGGATTCTGAGCAGGCAGACTAGGCTTTGAAAAAGCACTCTCTGGGAGAAGCAGGTTTCCTACGGAGTCCTCTGTGTGTCATCCCAGGGGAAGCCCGGGGCCGGAACAGTGAGGAACCAAGCTACTCTTGGCTCAGGTCACCACTCTCGGTGGTGGACACTGGCGCGGGGACAGTGACAGTGGTCCGGCAGCCTTCCCCTCCACTGCTGGACCTTTTCCAGCTCTCTTCTTCACGTGGAAAAGCCAGCAGAATGGTCTTGAGGCAGAAGGGTGTGACAGGGAGCTCCCTGACCTGTGTCCACAAGCCCTGAGGAGGTCTCTGCCAGACTGCCCTCCCCACAGTGACCATGGTCATGCCACACTTTGTCTCCTCATGATCCCATCACGGAGCCCGGGATGGTCCTGTCCTCCCCTTGCATGAAAGTATCGCTCAAGATGAGGGGTGTGTGGGTTTCCCAGCTCGCTACCATGTGTGCCCGCAGTCACCGATCCTCCTCTGACCAAAGCCAAGGCGAAGGTGGCAGGTGGCGGGTGGCTCCGAGGTTTAAACAGAGCTGGGCAAACCCCAGGCCCCCAGAATCCTTGGGCTCCATTTTTAAAATTATTTCCCTATTTCTTTCTTCATATTCTCTTTTGAAAGAAACACACTGTCGAATTGTAGTCTCTTCTTTTTTTCTTTCCAGGTTTTTGTTTAAATTTCAGTTCGCTAACGTAGAGTGGAATACTAGTTCAAGTAAAGAACGTTGTAACTCATCACCAACATACAACACCCAGCGCTCATCAGGACAAGCTCCCCTTGAATCCCCATTTCACGTGCTCCCCTGCCCACCTCCCCAACTTATGGTCAACATGTTAATATTGGTAGGAAAAGCTCTCCATCATTACTCCTTTTGTCTTCTTACCAGTTTATTTTGCCAGTTGAACTTTGTAATCATGCAACAGTATCCCCCAAGTTGACCTTTCAGATTTCCATGGGTGACACGAAGAATTTATAAATTTATCTGGGGACTATGGACATAGAGAGCATAGTCTTTCCAATTGTTCATCAAGTATTCCTTCCAATTGATGAGTCATTTTTTTATGTCCTTTGTTACAGCTTTGTTGTTCTCTTTAAATAAATGCTGCATATTTCTTATTTAATTTATTCCTGGGTGTATTTTTTTTTTTACTGTTGTTATTTTGAATGAGAATTTCTCCTTTATATATCCAAACTGGTTGTTTTCAGTCCACAGGGAAGTTATCAATTACTGTATTTTTATGTTAAAAGTAGCCCCCTTATTAATTCTTTTATTTCAGATACATTTTCACTTTATTTACTTGGGTCTTCCCAGAGATAGAAAACATCATCTATAAATAATAATTTTGCCTCCCCCTCTTCAATGTCTCTGTCCCTTCTTACATTTGGACTTCCCTAGCAGCAAATATACCCATAAAAATATTGAATAACAGGGGCGCCCGGGTGGCTCAGTCGTTCAGCATCTGCCTTGGGCTCAGGGCATGATCCCAGGGTCCTGGGATGGAGCCCCGCATCAGGTTCCCTGCTCAGTGGGGAGCCTGCTTCTCCCTCTCCCACTCCCCCTGCTTGTGTTCCCTCTCTTGCTGTCTCTCTCTGTCAAATAAATAAATAAAATCTTTAAAAAAAATATTGAATAACAGCGTTGATAGCAATATTTTTCACCAGTATTTAAGAAATGTTACTATGCTTAGAACATGCTAAACTCTGCAAAGCATTTACATGCTGTTGGGGACGGAATGTCGGTGTTCCCCAAAAATCGTATGTTGAAATCCTAACTCCAATGTGATGGCATTGGGGGCGGGGCCTTTGGGACCTGACTGACTAGGTCATGAGGGTGGAGCTTGAGTTAATGAGGATTATGATCTACTAAAAGAGACCCCAGAGAGCTCTCACCCTTTCCACCACGTGAGGACCAGTGAGAAAATGGCCAGCTATGAACCAAGAAATGGACCCTCACCAGACACTGGATCTATTGGTGCCTTGACTTGGACTTCCCAGCCTCCAGAACTTGAGAAATAAATATTGTTATTTGAGCCACACAATCTATGGTGTTTTTGTTGTAGCAGCCTGGACAGGCTAAGACACATACCTTATTTTATTTATCCTTCAAAATAGCATTACAAAGTAGGAGAAGATACTGAGCCTCCTATTCTCAGTATTTCCATCAGCAAAATGGGAGTAACAGCATTCCCACACCACAGGGTTATTGTAGAGACTGATGGTCTACAAGATCCTAGTCTAATTTCTCACACAGCAAGCTTCTGTGATGATAGCTGTTAACTCAACATCATGAACTACTGTTATTTTATCATTTTAGCAATGGAACAAGAGAATGAGACTTGGAGAAATTGAGATCCACCCAGCTAGGAGGTGCTAGAATTAAGACCTAGACCCCTATCTGTTTAATTCTCAGATCTATGCTTTTGCCCCTTACTTTTCCTCATTTGATGGAACTTTTCTTGTGTTTCGAGGTTAAGGACGATAGGCAAATTACCTTTCAACTTCTAGTCAATGAAAAACATTTTGTGAGGAATTATTACCAAATTTGTATCAGGGGCACTTCCAGGTATTAAAATGATCAGATAGTTTTTCTCTTCTAATCTACTAACGAATTAATTTTATGGTGTTATTTCCTCACATTGAACCATCCTTGCATTTCTGAAATCAACTCCACTTAGCGATGGTCATACTACTCTTTTAACATAGCAGTGGAAGGCTAAATTTAATTCACACCCATTGATTTATTTTCCAATGTAAGACAAGTCCCTCACTTTTTTTTTTTTGCTTTTAGATTTCAAGTACTTTGTTTAAGACATGTCTCTCAGAAACAGCATATAATGGAATTGCATTTTTATTGATTTAAGGTATTTTATATTTAACACAAGTATTTAACCCAATTACATTTTGTGGGTGGCCTTACTTCTGCCAACCATATTTCCTTATTTCTGCCCTTGCTTATTGTTTCCTGTGCCATATTTTTCACTGATTTTTCCTCATGTGGCAATTTAGAAAGAAGTTTTAAAACCTCACAAGCACTTATATTTTGGTTTTTCTTTCAATATACTTAATATAGCATGACATTCTGTTCCTTTCATGCCATGACTTCTGTATGCTTCAGTTCTTTGTTTTGATTTATCTCACAATGGCCTGGTGTGTATCTTTAAGTAAAGATTTGGGGGAAGACTATGGGGATGGTATATTATTTTTTAAGAGCTGACAAGTCTGAAAACGTCTTTTGCCTGTACTCATAAATTTAGCTGTGAATAGAATTTTTGGATCATGGCATTTTAAATTCAAAAGTCTATCTTTCTCACCTCACTGTTTTCTGTCTTTGACTTAGGGTCACCTCTCACTTTATTTACATCTCTGCTGTAGCAATTCCTACGTTATATGATGTCATATCTCTTTGTGTGATACCACGCTACTAGAAAATGAGCTCTCAAGGACTACGACTTTATCTTACGGATCTTTGGTTCTCTAAGACCTATCACCACACCCAGGACATGGTAGGTTCTTAACAAAGGTTACTTTAATTGAGGGATATGAAAGTGAATGTGCTTCACCAATTATAATGTTCTGCATAAATAAAAAGGCAAGACCATCATCAAAGCTCTTCAGTATCCATGAAGATTACAGGGCATTATGTTTAAAAGCCTTTCTATTTAGGTTAATATTATTTTAATTCTGTTTGCTGATTAATTGATTTTGTAGGTAAGAGTATGGCTGACACTAATGGTAGAATCTAGAAAAGGAAATTTCTGCCTCCCAGGGCTTTGTGGGTAAAGGCTGTGACTTCTCAATCAGAGATTTGATCATTGGGAATAACCATTTAATGAAGACAAATTGGTTAGATTTGAAAATAGCCTGGAAGAGAAGCAACAATAAAAGAAAGCTGCCATCCCGTTACAATGGGTTCAGTCACCAGAAAAGCTCGAACATCCTAACGCCAGCACAGGACAGGTGAGCATGTACCTGGGACAGGTACCTGGGAGAGCCATGCGTCTTTCCTAAGGTAGTACAGCAGGGTGCACAGACAAGTTTCAGAGTTTGACAAACTTAGACATGAATGTCACCTAACTGTTTGGGGATTATACCATGTATCAAGATTCTACCCTCAGGTTTCCTCAAATGTAAGATTGTAATAATGCACCTATCTCTTAGAAGTCTTATTAGATTGAACTATTGTAAGGTATTTAAAGGACGAAGCATGGGACCTGAAAAAATTGTTATGTGCACAATTAATATAAATCCCATTCCCTTGTCACATATGCACGGGTCTTAAATAGGGACACCGATTAATGAGTAATTCAAGTTTAGGAGTTGTTCAGCGGTCATGAAGGGTATTTTGCATGGCCATTTGTCACTAATACCTACTCAGTGAGCAGCAAAGCATTACTGTTTAGGGCTTGGCATAGTGCCATAAAATTGTAGATATTTAGTAGAATTACTTTTTTAAAATATCATCTTTGCTATTTGGTTTTTTAAAGCATGTTGGAAGAACTCCATACCTCAGATTGGTCCCAGACTCCAAAAGACCTAGATAAGCTTCAGTTTCGATAAAGTTGATTTCAGAATGAGCATTGAACGGCCCCCTTTTCTAAACTCATTGCTGGAACAAGAGCAAAATATTGGGTAAAATGTTCTTTTGGTGTTACAAGATGTAAAAGAAGGGGGGGCCCTAAAATATGCAAATAACATCCACATAAATTTTCGAAGAAAAACTAATTGTTGAGTGAGTAGCCCAACTGGCAAAAAAAAAAAAAAAAAGTCCCAAAATAAAGAATGCCAAAACAGACAATATTGTTCAACACTGATGGTGTAGAGCAAATAAGTCAGGAAAACTTGTAGTGATCTCTAAATAATTGTTAACGTGACAATGGAACTTAGTGTAAATGCCAAAAAGCATCTCCAGAAAAAAAGGGTGATCACTTAAATATCAGTAATATTTACTAGATTTATATTCTTTATTTGATTATTTGACTTAATATGAATAATAAATATATTGAATAGTCTAAAGTCTTAGATATCCCCCCAAAAAAACATACAAACAAAACAAGCAGTTATACAAAGGGCAAGGATGAAGTGACTGTGATACATTTCTCCCCAAAAAAGCAATAAATTTTTTTCATTCTTGTTTTTGATAGAAAGATATCAACTCAATATATTTTTATCTTAAAGTAACTAGAGTAGAGTAAAAAGAAATTATATATTTTGGGAAATCTAGAAGGAAAAAAGATCAATAAAATTTGAACAAAATACTCGCGTAAGACGTAGGGAAAGCCATAGTAAAGAAATCAAGGAAACAAAAATAAAAAATGCCAAACAATTAAAATCAAGCCCGTCTATGACCACAGTAAGTAGGAACATACTGAGTGCAATTAAGAAGTCAACATCTCTAATATTGAGTCAAATAAGAAAGTTCAACTTTGTTGTTTGGAAGAGAATTTTATTTCTAATAACATATATCGGATAAAAGCAAAAGGATTAGTGAAAAGGTACCAGGAAACATTAAAAAGGAAAGCAATATTATTATCAAACTAAGAAAAATTCTAAACAAATAACATTTCATAACGATAAACGTAAACCACAATGAATGCATAATAACTAAGAAATTTGATGCTTCATATAATGAAACTACATAAAGGCATGAAACTACATAAAGCCAATCTACTAGATGATGATGCTTCATATAATGAAACTACATAAAGCCATGAAACTACATAAAGCCATGAAACTACATAAAGCCAATCTACTAGAAATAGAAGAACAAGCTTACAGAATAACAACCACAGAGGAAGAGTTTCATCCACATCTCTTGTATTTGAAGGTCAAGTTGACCAAACTCAGTTGATGATAGAGAATACTCTGATAACAAAACCAACGAACTTCTTCAATAGCCACAAATGCTTGAACTCTGGCATCCCAACCCAGAATACATATTCCTCTCGAATATTTTTAGCATATTTACAAAAATCCATTTCATGTCAGAACTCAAAAACCCAACAATTGCAAAGAACAAAAATTACACATCACATTGTTTTGTGACAATTTTTAAAATCCCTCTTTGAACAAAGAAGTTGAGAACAAAAGCGTATCCAAAGAAACCTGCACGCTTGGGGATTTAAAAATACTTTTTAAAATTTAAAAAGTTTAAAATATGTTTTAACTTTGATATAAAAAAGGAAATAATGGCCCCACTCTGAAATGATGCTTTTCCTAATCACAAGAAGCACCTCATGGGCTAGCAGCCGCCGGGCGGGCCTCCCGCTGTTCCACACTCTCCCCGGGGACCAGAGGGCGGAGGTCTCTCCCACCAACACCCCATCGCCACCTGTGTTCCCACTTTTCCCTCCCTGCCTGCTTGGGGTCTCCAGGGTAGGAAGGCAAAGGACATGTTTTCTTCTCAACACTTACTGAAATTACTTTGACATTTTCTCCCTCCCCCAGTTCAGAGTCTATTTATTTTGGAAGCTTGGCTCTTGATGTATTCTTTCAAAACTCTTGTTTGGACCCTCCAGCCGAACAGTGCCTCTTTCATTTTCCACCTTTTACTGTTATCCCTTTCCTGAGGCTGCAGGCTTTAAATGCCATAGCCATGAATGAACTGAGTCCCAGAAGGGCAAGAGTAAAAGGAAATTTTAGAGAAAGCTGAGGTAAAAATGACAACATAAAATAGAATTTTTATTTTGCAATATAAGTATAATCTTGTTTAAAAAAAAAAGAATTTTACCTGCCACATCACATGCCCATGAAAACTAGGTCAATCTTCACTTAGGAATACGGATGTAAATCTTTAAGCAAAATTTAACAAATAAAATCCAGAACTATGTTTAAAAAAAAAAAACAGATTTGCCAGAAACTGGCAAAATGTTGGTAATTGTTGAAGTTAGGCATGAGAGTTCATTATGTTCATCTCTCTACTTTTGTTTTTTTTAAGATTTTATTTATTTATTTTTGAGAGAGAGAGAGAGAGAGGGAGAGAGAATGATCAGGGGGAGGGGCAGAGGGACAAGCAAACTCCCCGCTGAGCAGGGAGCCCAACAGGGACTCTAGATCCCAGGACCCTGGGATCATGACCTGAGCTGAAGGCAGACGCTTAACCAACTGAGCCACCCAGGTGCACCTACTTTTGTTTGTTTTTGAAAATTCCTGTAATAAAATGATTTTTTAAGCAAACTTGCACATCATGTCAAAGTAGACTTTATTCCATCACATTCAAAAATAGTTCAATATTAGGAAATCTATTTCTACAGTTTATCATCACATCAAAGCAAGGGGGAAAATTTGATAATATTAAATATCCATTCCTGAAAAAAGCTTTTAGTCAACTAGGAAAAATGTGATATTGTGTCAAAATGATTTTAAGGAAATATTTCAAGCTAGCAGATGTCTTATTTACAAATAGTTGCAAGCGCTTATATAGGATTTATGACACGCCAGTCTCTACTCAAGTACTTTACATATATGAATGCATCTGATTTTCCCAATATCTCTGTGAGAAACATACCATTGCCGTCCCCACTTTGCAGGTGCTGGAACCAAGAACAGAGGGGTTAAGTAACTTGCCTGAGTTCACCCAACTAATCACTAGAGGTGCAAACACATAGTTTGGTTCCAGAATCCGTCTCCCCACTAGTGTTTGGTGCCTCTCTAGGATATGTTCACGTATGGTGAAACTCAGAAGAATTTATCATCTGTACTGGGACCACATCTAAGTTGTCATGATCATCACAGCTATTCAATATTGATCTGAAAGCTCTAGTAACTCCATAACATGAGGAAAAAAACGAAAAAGAAATGTATAAATATTACAAAGAAACTGACCAAATTACTGTATTTGAAAATTTTAAAAAAATTAATTAAAAAAATAATTACCAAATTACCCTTATTTGAAAATTAAAAAAAAATAATTGCTCTAGGAAATTTAAGATAATTCACGGGAAAACTATTAAAACACATAGGTATATACGAAATAAATAACACACCCAAGAAAGTTTTTTTCCTCTACTCCAGAAATATTTAGTTAGAAAACAGTGAAAAATAGATTCCCTTTGGAAAAGCAAGAAAAAATCTAAAATGCCTAGAAGTAAACATAGCAATATGTATAAACATAACAATATGTATGCCGTGCCTGAATGAAGAAAAACACAGATTTTTATTTAATAACATACAATTAGACTTTAAAAATTAAGACATATTCCATATCCCTGGATGTGAAGTTTCCACATGGCAAAGATATTAATTTCCAAAAATCAATTGGTAATGATGATACAATCCCAATTATAACCCCAATGCTATGATCTAAATTGCTTCCTCCCAAAATTCATAACTTGAAGTCTTAACAAGGAAAAGATTCCCCCTCTCTCTGCCTCTGTGTGCAAGCCAGAAAGAGGGTCCTTATAGGAACCAACCATTTTGGACTTGATCTTGGATATGCAGCCTCCAGAACTGTAAGAGAATAAATTTCTGTGTTTAAATCAGCCAGTGTGTTCTGTAGTGTTCTGTTATGGTGGTCCAAGCTGACTCATACACCCAATAAAGGTTTTGGGGGATTTTGGGGGTAAATATTTAATAAAATTGTTCTAAGTTCATCCAAAAAACTAACCTCTTAAAAGTAATATTCTAGAAAAGCAACATTTGGCAAATCTCATCATATAGCCAATTCCACCAAAAGCCATCAATGGGTGTTAACACTAGTGGGTGAAAGTTTGATGAGTTATGGGATATTTATTGAATTTCAAAAGATCTCCCCACGTGATGCTTATTAATTACAAAGGGGAAATAACAACTTCATAGTGGAGAAACCAGGCAAACCCACCTTCACTAAGTTACCTAAGTATAATCAGTAGTAATAGGACCGATGGATCTGATGTGTCACCCAATACGAGAAGAACACAGCCTCCCTTCTGGGATATTCTTGCCCCAGGCTACATACTCTGAGTCTCATCGTGAGGAAACACCCGATAAATCCCAACAGAGGGTCAATCTGCAAAATGGTTGGCCTGCTCTTTTCAAAAAAGTGAAGTTCATGAAAGGCAAGGAAATATTGAGAAATGACTCAAAAGAAATAAAGAAGACCAAGGAGAGAGGACACCTGAATGCCGTGCGTGATCTGAGATTTTCTTTTGCTATAAAACACATTATTGGGCAATTGACAACATTTGAACAAAGTCTATAGTTTAGCTAGTATTATGGGCTCAGCGTTGCTCTCTCAACTCTGGCCATCATGCATTGGTTGCATAAGGGAATTCCCTTATTTTCAGGAAAATACACATGCAAGTACTCAGGGCAAAGGGCTTCCTGTCTATAACTTACGCTCAGTGAAGCAGAAAAATGGTGGGTGTGTGTGTGTGTGTGTGTGTGTGTGCGCGCCTAAGAAGAAGGCCCAAGAATTGAGATTCAATCTCGAAATCACAAACCCTCAAGATTTCAGGATTAGAAAAGGACAGTAAAACTGCTTCGTGGATTCTTTCAGCAATGTTTCCAACAAGGGGCACTCAGAGTATGTGTGCCCCTAACATACAAACACTGACAGGCAGCCATTAATAATGAAAATATGTATAATTAATTAAATGCTGTCATGACAGGTGCTATGCTAAGCCCTTTGCACACATTACCTCACTGTACTCCAACAACAACCTCAAGAGTTAGACTCTGTGATTTCCAGTTTAAAGAAATAGAAACAAGGGATGCCTGGGTGGCTCAGTCAGTTAAGCGTCTGCCTTTGGCTCAGGTCATGATCTCCAGGTCCTGGGATCGAACCCCACATTGGGCTTTCTGCTTAGTGGGGAGTCTGCTTCTCACTCTCTCTCTCTCTCAAATAAATAAAATCTTGAAAAAAAAGAAAAGAAATAGAAAAAAACCCAAAGAGGTGAAGAAATTTGTCCGAGATCACAGAGCTAGCCAGGTGGGAGAACCAGACCCTCCGTGTTGTCATTGTATTAAAGCTTCACCAGGATTCTCTCTGTGCCCGCTAGCCACAGCTCTTCTCCCCGGGGCACCTCTAATCACGGTTGGCACACAGTGCAGGAAGACCCTGGTCACAGGCGGGGGCCAGATCACAGAGGAGCTAGAAGTTTGAAGGACACTGAAGCTTTGGATAGAGAAAGAAAATCCAAGTGAAGTGTATCAGGAATGAAATGATCTGAAGGAAAGGGAAGGGTGTCCATCTGGGAGGTGGAAGTCGAATGAGAGGCTGGCCTCTGAGAGGGAAGGCCGGTGCCCCCGTGGGGGTGTCCAGGAGTCCCAGTCCCTGTGAACAGTGTTGTCAACTCACAGAAGTGGGCCCAGCAATCATAGGAAAAAGACCCCCCAGTTTCTCAGAGAATCAAGACTTGGGAGAAAATTATCGTAACCTGGAAGCACGCTGTGGGGTGAGAAGCACAGAGATTCACTGAATGCCTGTGCACTCTGGGCACATAGTGCAAGCTCTCTGAACTTCAGTTTCTCTAGCTCTACAATGCGGATAGTGATTATTACTTCTGAGCACTGGCTAAAGATCAAATAGTTAACATGTAAAATGTTCAGCACGCAGTAGGTACCTATGAATATTAGTTGTTTTCCTTCTTCCTTCCTACGACGAAAGAAGAGCATCTCCAAGGGCCTCCAAGAGGACATCGCATGGGGAAGGAATTCCTACAAGCATGGAGGAAGGGGATAGATCATTTGAGCCCCATCAAGCTACAGAACAACAGCAGGCCTTCAGCCGGATGAAGGCTCCGGAGGCTGACCACACAGCCAGCCCGGCATCCAGGCCGTCCTTGCTACCTTCAGTCAAGGAGCGCCCTTCTCTCCCCTGCGCTCGGCCACGTGCTTCCCGCTTTGCTTTGCTTTATTATTTTTTGTGAGTTTGCATCACGTCCCACCTAGCCCAGAACCGGTCCCGCCCCGGGAAGCCTTGGCTGTGAATCCTGATCATGGCTATCAGAACTGGAGCAGCCTCACTACACAAATAGGAAAACCGAAGCCCTTCAGGGGGAGGGTCTAGCCAGAGGTCGTAGGGACCGGACACAGACACGGTGACTTCGGGACTCCCTCCAGGAGAGGGGGTAACTTCGGAGGGTAAAGTCCAAGCTTCCCATCGGTCACAGAGTGGGGACCGATAAAAAGTTCCCAGGAGGAGAACATCAGGATCTGCAGGCGAGCTGACCCCTGGAGAGAGGCAGACTCGCATACCACACGTGGGATGTAGTCTAAGCCCAGCACGGAGAGCCCACGGGCCGGGGACTCGGTTATTCACCGTGGTTCTCCTCCAGTCATACTGTGTCGTGCTGCCAAACTATGCTGGGCTTCCTGTTCCAGTTTTGGAGAATGTCTCCTGGCTCTTTCAAACTAATTTCCAACCAGGAAGCTCCTTCCTCTTTCCAGAGAACAGAACAAGGCACATGCCAAAAAATGAACGGCAAACAGAAAAGGGTAAAGAAATGGCAAAGACAAGAAGGTGGATCCCTTAGTCCTTACGTTATTCATTAAGCATTTAGGTGGTGCTCCCCCATGGAGCCACGTGTACTGTGGGTGCGGGCCACAGACCCGCAGCACCAGCGTTTCTGGGGGAAGTTTTAGGGCCTGGGTGCAGCCCTCCTGCCTATGATGTCTCATGATGAGGCTGGGCGTCTGTGTTTTAACAGCTCTCCAGGGGATTCTGTGCCCCCCGAAGTTTGAGACCACTGCAGCAGAGGACGTAAGGCAGTGCCAAGAGAACTCTGTGGAAAATCCACCCAACAGAAGGACAGGCTCGACTGCAGCATGGCTTTGGAAAGGTCAGCCCAGGAGGCGGGCTGGATATGCTCTCCCCTGTGCCTCCACCCCGATAAAAAAAGATATAAAGAAAAGTAGGCAATTGTCATGCCTTGCATGTAAATTGCCTTCTATGGCAGGCTTTCTTTTTTTTAATTAGGTAGGTTATGTCTTGTGAATTCATTTTCAATTATTTCGAAATGAGCTTGATCCAGTTATTTCCAGAGTGCTAAATGCAGCAACTGTAGATGTTCTCATACAATCGTGGTCAAGGGACTCTGCCTTCTGTACCCACATAGTTGTCGCAGTACTGAACCTCCCCGGGCAAATCCGCAAATTGCCAAAGTCGGAGGCGAGTTGAAGATGCGGTGAACACATCCGTATATCATAAAACCTGTGTGTCCCAAGTGAGAAACCCAGTCGATACTGAGTCTTTAAAATAGCCTTTAATTCTGCCAAAAGAATAAGCATGCCTAATTGCATGTCCAATTCAGGTAATTGTTACAACTTGCCCATTATAAATCACTATTCTGTAGCATAAAAATCATCATTAAAAAGCCTCCAGGTTTTCAAAAAATCAGCACTCTATGTGTGACCTGATAGAAGGACTATAAAAGTTGACAGAGAGGTGAGACAAGATGCCATCAGTGAGGTAGAAAAGAAACAGAGGTAGCCGAGCTGGTGCTCCTCGTGTGTCCTGGGGGAGCAGGACGTCCTCTGCTGCAGTGGTCTCAAACTTCGGGGGGCACAGAAGCCCCTGGAGAGCTGTTAAAACACAGACGCCCAGGCCTGATTCTTTTGTGGTCCTCGAGTTGCACTTTGCAATGAATTGGGATCGAGTTAAGCAATGTTTGTAAAAAGCTTTGATGAAGCCTCTACTGCTCTATAGCCATTAGGAAATTTCAACTGTTGATTATTTTGCAGGAAGCTAAGAGTCTAGCCTTTCCAGAAAAAGGGAGGGTGGGAAGGGAACGTGGTTGGATGTGAAGTTCTAGAGTCTCAGGGCATGGAGCTGCCTCACATGGATCAACTCTTGACTTTGCAGGGAGCTGACTGAGAGGCGGCAAGACGAAGTGGCTCGCCTGAGGTCGCAAAGACTGAGGAAGCAGTGACCCACCCCCCACTCCCCGTGCAGGTATGCACCCCCCCCCATGGGCACCTGCGGAGCGACAGGTAACACATTTGAGAGTTTTAATTTCAGGGTCAGAGCACATTGCTGCCTTACCTTTTCAGCAACACTCGTGGCCCAAAAGATAATTTTCCAGATAAATGAGTCTAGCCCTTTTTAAGCACCAGATTTTGAAGCACTTTGGGGATGAAAATGTTTCTAAAATAAGCTAATCTCCCACACCACTTTCCGAAACAGAGAATGCTGACTAGTAAGTCCGCGAGGCAGAATTGCAGCCCCCGAGAGGTGTCTCTATCCTAATGCGTCAGCGTGCCCCCCCGTGGCCTCCAGGGGCTTTGCAGAGTAAGTTAAGGCTCTGGAGAGGGAAGGTTATCCTGGATGACGTGGGTGGGCCCCGCGTCATCTCACCAGGGCCCCCACAAGCCGGAGGCAGGAGGCTCAGGGCGGGAGGAGGAGGGGCTGACAGCCACAGCAGATGGAGTGATGATGGGGCAGGACATCTCGAGAGGAAGTTCTGTCCACGCCGGGAGGTCACATGTGAAAGGGAGGTTTCCGAGGCAGAGCGAGAGTTGCCTGGAAGATCCGTCAAGGCTGAGGAGGCGAGGTGTGAAGAGGCACTGTTTGGGGGAAGTGTGGGACTGACCCCAGGACTCAGCCCAGTGACCAGTGGGGCCGCGTGAAGAAGAGCAAGGTGCCCGTCAAAACCCCGCGTGGGGTCCACTCACGCTCACGCTCACAGAGCAACTTGGTAACGAGGGACTGTGTTCCAACAGCCACCGGCAAACGGGAGAGTCTGATTACCGGATCTGATTTTGAAGTGGTCCGTGTGCCATGTGGTAGAGGACAGATTGAAGAGGGGGGTGGAGCAGCGGGTGGGCCATGTGGAAGAGTGACGATGGTGGCTTCCTTCAGAAAGCGTGGTGGCCCTGCGGAGGGAGAGTGGGGGCAGAGTTGAGTGATCCCAAGACAGCACCATCCCCAGGCCTGTGACTGAGTGGGTGTGGAGACGGGGGAGAGACGGTGGATCAAGAACACCTCCGGGCCCCTCGTTGCAACAGCTCACCAGAGAGGAACGACGTCATTTGCAAACAGGCAATGCTGTACCTGAAGAAGGTTGGTCCTCTGGGAGGGAGGATGGGCTCTGGCCACACTGCGTTTAAAAGTTCCACATCCATCAGAATGGTAATGGATGAGTAAGATGGTCTAGGCTCCTGATGGCATGCTCTGCAGCGTTTATAAAGAGGGAATTCTATGGAAAGATGAGGAATATTCTCCAACTATATAGTTAAATGGGGGGGGGGAGTATAGCACAGAGAGGACAGTGTGCCACCATTTTGGTTTTGAAAAATGTGTGTGTGTGCACTTGGTCACTGATATAAGGACAGAAACTGGAGAATATAAAATAAACTAGTAGTAGGGACTATCTCTAGGGGAGACATTGGAGGTTCCGGGGGGGGGACAGGAAGCATTTTCATTGTATAATTTTGTGCCTCTTAACTGTTTTGACATGTGCACATATTAGCTATTCATTTAAATTGAATTTCAAATAAACACATAAATAGATGCAAAATGCGTATCTTCCTAAAAGAATGGAGGGCATGAGGTAAAGCCAGGAAAGCAAATAGAAGACAAAGGAGTGACAATATCACACAAATTAGAATTCCTGACGAAGACTTTTAAGCAGATAAAAGAGGTTCTTTTATGCTGACGAAAGATACTGTGCAGAATTAATAGATAATTACCCTGAAACTTTATGTACTAAATATCATAGCCTGAAGCATATGGAATTTTAAAACTCAAAAATATGAAGATAAATTGGCAAAACTAAAATCACAAAGGGCGATCTAAATATAGCTCTTTTTAACTGATAGAGAATAAAAACACAGGAAATAAAGAAATCAAACGGTTGAAGTTAAAGTATTATTTACAGAAAATAAGGAACTTTGTAACTTACACTCTATTCCTCACTTTCAAATAAATATGGAACGTTTACAAAAGAAAAAAAGAAAGAAAGAAAGAAATTATCTGCTAGGGCAAAATGAAATCTACAAGAAATTCCCCAAAGTAAAAACTATACAGGATTCATTCCCTCCCCATAATGCAGCAAAATTAGCAATTAATATTTGGAAAGCAACCACTTGGAAATTTAAAAACCATCTCTGAGAGAAACCTAAATTGTAATCACATGTTGTTTAGAAAGAAACAGCAGTGACATAGAGAAACATTGCTTATCAAACCCAGTGGGGCATGACTAAGATTGTACTCAGCACATCAATAGCCTTAAAAGATTTCATTATTTAAAAGAAGGAAATAATGACAAAATGAATAAACCCAAATCAAACTCAAAAAGCTCAATGAAAGCAAGAAAAAAATCCAAGTGTCCACATGCAACACACACACACACACACACACACACACACACACACACACACGGGTGAGGGGGTTGGGGAGTTCCGTGTTTACACAGCTGGTAAAACTTTTAACAGTATTGGTTAATCACCAATATGCTTTAGTATGTTGATGCTCTGGAATTTTTTACGTCCAGACAGACTGTTTAACTTCCTACAACTCCATTGAGAAGCACAGCGATGGTGTCCTCTTACCCTAGAGATGAAAATATAATTTGGGATAATTTTTACAGAGATACATTTGTAAAGACTTAGAATTTAATTGCTAATTTGACTTCTGGGTAATTGTTCAGAAGGCATAATCCTAGAGATGTGATAAAGGATCTCCGCAAGAATGATTTTGACTGGGAAGGTCGGAAAACTTCCAACGTGCAACAATGGGAGACCAATGATTCGATTTCTGAATCATCACATGGTTGTGTCCTATGTAACCCCTTAAATCCGTGTGGAGGATTCATTTATGGTTAGGTGGGGACAGCGGCTCAGAAACATGACACGCAGAGCCCCATTTTTGTAAAATGCCTCGGCTACTCTGAAAAATAAAACTTCCCTGAAAAAAACAGAGATTCCCAAGTACAGTCACAGGTGACATTAGGAGACCTGGTTCCTGGTTCTAACTCTACTTTAGCGCCGTGACTTCCCTGCACTCACAATCAGGGGGAAATCGTCTCCTCGGGTACAACATGACTTGGGAAAAATTACTTTCCCCCCTGGACCTGTCTCCTCATCTGAAGGGATTGATTAAAATGATCCCTTCCAGGCCGAAAATACGACTCTTTTATTCGAGGCGTTCACGATAATAAAATCCTCTTGGGTACGTCGTGTAAATTCAGATCTAAGGCCCTGCATTCCGTGAGTGACTGTTTTGTGCAAGTCCCCAGGGCAGGGACGGGACCCAGGGCCCTGGGGGGACTCCCCGAATCCCCTCAGTAAACCGACTGCCACCTTGCAGCAAAGGCAGAAAGCGAAGAATGCCAATGTGCCAAGCCACCTCCATGCTAGTGAGTTTTATCCTGCAGACAAAGCCGGGACAAAATAAGAGTTCGGCTCATTTCATGTCACAGTTTTAAGGGCCCCTGTTGGTTCCCCTCCTGAACTTTCAGGTTATTTTCATCCTGCCCACAGCTAATGATTGCGGCTTCCCAGGGTACACGGTGCGAGACCTGCGCCGGGATCTGTTCCCTTCACCAGCAATGTCCTATCGCTCTCTAAGAATAAGCATAGAATCTTAATTAAAGCTCCTAAGACGCAAAACACATTGGATTGTTTTTTTCTGTTATCCTTTCCCTTCCTTTTTTTTTCCCCTCCATTTCCTCACTTCTTGGCTCACGATTCAATTTTCAGTTTCCAGTGCCTCCACGTCGTGTTGTACCCGAGGAGACGATTTCCCCCTGATTGTGAGTGCGGGGAAGTCACGGCGCCTCCTCCCGCTGGGGCAGCAGAGACATTCCTTCCCCCAGGTCCCTCGCTCACTGCGGGTGGGGAACTGGGCGTTGGAGGCGGGGCGCTGGGCCCCACCTGCGGCATGGGACCACGCACGAGTCACTGCTACCCCAGCCTCAATTTTGCATCTGTTATAAAACCCAGAAAGGAGGTGAAGAGGGAGGGAAGTTGCTCCCCAGTCGCCAGCTGGAAATGCCCGGTCTGGTGAAGGGCTGTCCCTGCAGACTTGTCTGCGGGTCACTCGTTTACATGGTAGCACAGCTCTGTCACATTAGGAGACCTGGTTCCTCGTACCAAGTGTACATGAAGCAGCTACTGTGAACGGAACCTCCGCTTGTCCCTGGACATGTGACACAAGTGTGCACCTCCATCAGAGCCCGACGGATGTGAGTTCCCATGAACCTTCTTCCTTCCAGGCCTGGGGAAGTGAAGACTCATCCCCCCGCCACAATCCTACCCCAGACAGAAGCAATGCCTCAGCACCTTGCGTACAACTCTCTTCCAGGACTCAATATGCCTTCTTATAATGATGTATTTCAGCGTCCATCATTGGCAACCAACCTTGTGCTCGCTGAAGGCAAGAACCCTGGGCCCTGAGGTTAGACCTGCTGCGCTCGGTGCAGAACAAATGAGCCAGGTAGGAATGCAGGACACGCGTGATCTGGGTGGTGTCTCCAACCTGTAGGGCTCCCCCGTGAGAAGCGCAGCACTCAGTGGGAGGGACAGGCCTCGGGCTGGGAGCAGACAGCGTGGTTTTGTGGGAGAGACAGAGTTAGGCGGAGCTCACTCTGAGGCTGAGGCCGGGAGAGGCGCTCAGGGAGGGATCTGCCTCTCCTAGTGTCCGCCCCCCCAGCCGGAGTTTAGCTGGAACAGTATCAGAGGTGGGTGTAGCCAAGATGCAACCCAGGTCTCCTTTCTCCCCAAGATATAGGCAAATTCTTATGGAACTTCAAATCATGAGGCTTGTGGAAGATGGAAAACACTCGTTGGGAAACTCGGGAGGTTCCAACGCTGGGACCACCTCCCCCTCCCGATGCCGGCTACACATGCCCTGCCTAGGTTTGTCACCATGTTGACCCAGACATGACACGGCTCCCCCCCGTGTGAGACCACAGCTGCCCCCCACCAGGCACAGGACCACAGGTGAAGGTGGCCGAGGATCTGGGGGCGGGGCGACACAAGTGATGTGCTCGGTGACACGGGAACCCCGGAGCGCGCTGTAAGATCTCCCACTCTGCCCCTTCTCTGAAGCCTCTGTCAGGCCCACGGGGACACCAAGCCACGTCTAACTCTGCACACGTCTTTCCTCACCGCTCGTCCTGGCTCCTTCCACGAGGCCTCACTCCCTCCTCGTGGGTCCTCCCGCTCTCTCCCACACTAAGCCTCCAGCCCCCCGGAAGCTGGGTCCAGAAAGCAGCCATTCCCTCTCCTTCCTTCTGTGGTTTGAGCCACTGCCGGCCTCCCGGCGGCCCATCACAGACATTCCCGAGCAAAGGAAGAAGTGTGCGGCCTGCCGTCCTTCGTGTTCAATGGCACCTGCCAGAAGGCGGCCTCCTGGCCGGGGCGAGAGCCAGCCAAGGGCACGGTCCACACAGTGCTCATCTCGGAAGGCTTGGACATCGGCGTCGGGAGCATGTTCACCGGGCAGTTCGGCGGAGGACACCGAATGGCACAATGCAGGGTCTTTTCCTTCAGTCTCCCTGAGATATCTGGAAGCGTGACAGGGAGGCCATGAGGGCCCTCTTTTTCTAGGCTCTGTTATATTTCTTGAGGCCAGACCGGTGGGGTTGGGGGGAGCAAGGTTCCCTGAGACTCCTACAAGCAAGGGAAGACCGGAGGGAATTTAGAACAAAGTTGGCTTTCCTTTTTGCTTGTCTGTGGGAGTGAAAATAACATCTAAAAATCTCATCATGAGGCACTGGCTGAGCAGAAGAGCATCCCTTCCGCCTCAGGCCCAACTATGAGCCCAGCAGCAGCGCCACCGGGGTGGGGCGGGGGCGAGGGGCCTCAGTCCAGAGAGCGGTGCACTTTGCACTTCACACCGGTGGGGGCTCTCTGCTCCGGGGCCTCGCACTTAAACACAGACTTCTGCATGAGCCACTCCACCTCGTTTTTGTTTTAATCCATTTTCTAAGCTAATGTAGTGTTTTCAGTATGATTCCACAGTGTCTTGGCATAGGAGAGACCATGATGTCATATTTGAACTATTCATTATGATTCTAATATGTGAGGGGAAATGGCCAATTCTTCTCTGGCTCTGTGTGTGATGACAATATGAACATTCTCTATCCAGTTAAGAGTAAATCAAGATGCAAAAGACCTATCATTTCCCAAAGAGGGCTGTAGCCGACAGCCCTCATAAATTAGGAGTTGCTTCCTTGGAGGTTATATAAACTTGGTAATTATTTTTAGGAGTAGATAACTGTGATCTGATTGAGGGGCCCTACCGACAGAAAAGAGGGAAAGAGACAACCAAAGAGGAAAATTGAATACGGCTTGGGAACGTTGATTCTGTGTTTATTCTCAGAAGGGAGGGAGGAGAGAAGAGAGGGGCCAGAGGAACGGAGAAGAAGCTATCTTCCATGTGGGCTCTTTCACAAATGGGTCCCTCGAGTCATAGACATTCGGTTCTGGAAGAAACTGAGGCACAGAGATGCGAGGTAACTTAGCCCAATCTCGCCAGTGAGTTACGCCAGAATGAGGGTGAGGAAGCGTGTCTTCCAGGGTCCCATCCAGTGCATGAGTCCTTGGAGCTGTGTGTCTCAGGAGTGCATCAACCGGGGTTGGCCTGCCTAGTTTCTACTGTAACTTCTGTAAGAGAGCTGCCTTTTGGAGATCAGTTCAGGCTTGGGCTTTCTGCCACCACCTAACACAACCCCAGGAGAGAATTAGTCCTCAGGAGCAGTGAGGGGCTGAGAAGGGTTTCGGAATGCAGGATCAGAAGGTCAGGCTCCAAGCTCAGACCTCCCTGCCCTTTGCTCAGTGAGGCTCGGGCCCCTCCTCAAGATGAATGAGCCCATCACACCTGCCCAGTCTGCCCCACAGAGTTAAGGGTGGGTCGAGCAAGATGAGGAAGGGAGAAATGCTCATCAGTTGTAAAGCATAAAATAAGCAAGCGCTGTGATTAGGAGGATCATGATGGTGGAGATCTTCCAAAAGAATGTAAGAGTAAGAGCCCACAGACTTTCGGGTCTTCTGTGCTTGAGGCTCTGCTCCCGAGGGAAGAAGGGGGCCGGGGACCAAATGCTCTCCCACAAGGGAGACAAAGGACCCAGGAACGTGGATGGGGCAACATTCTCAGCCGGGATGCCAGGAACTTCCCTGAGGTGGATGCTGCCTGCTCCATGCCCAGCTTCGGGGCGGTCAAACTCCAGAAACCACATGCACGGTGCGACCCCAGCTCACTCAAGTTCAAAATCACCGCAAAAGGCAAAACCACATAGCGTCAGCTTTTACCTTGCCAGTCTCAGCTGAACAGATGTCACACATCTAACTCATTTTCTTAGGGCTGGAACGGGCTGGGGTCTCCCTAGTGGGGCCCCGGTTGCAATAGTTAGCTGGTATTTTGGCCTATGTTGTCCAAAAACGTACACGTCTTCAAAGACCGGAATCATAGCCAGGCAGTTTAGATGCTCAGAGTCCCAGTCCCTGGAGACTAGATGGGCAGAGAGGGCAGGAAGTCACTTTTCTCATCCCGTGGACTCAGGGAAGGAACTCATTCAGGAGAAGGATGGGCAAAGTTCCCTCCAGCACTTAGAGTCTCTCTGTCTCTTCCATCTCCTCCCAAGGTTATAACTAAGTTAGCATGTGGGAGGTGCCTTGTCTGAACAAACGCTGGAGCTCTGGACCAGTCTCAGCAGATCTCTCCCCCCACCGTGCTTACCACTGAGGTCCCTCAGGCCCCAGAACGTGCACCACAAACAGGCTCAGTCAGTGGGGCCAGGCCTAGTCGGGTGGAGCACCTGACTGGCCTCGCTTGGGATCCTGTTCACCTTTGTGGACAGGGCCCCCCCGAGAGCCAGCGGGGAGCCTCCCACCTCAGACCCTGAAAGGGTCCCGAGACAGAGCTCATGTCGTACTCTCGGCAGAGGACCAAGAACCGTGTATTGGAAATAACTCCAGTCTGAGGCCCCTTCTCCTCTTTCCTTGGCCCTGCAGACATATGTTATCTAGCCTGGGGAAGATTCCTCACCTTTCCAGGATCTGTAAACTGGGAAGATTGGCCTAGATGAGCTCCAAGCACCTCTCCTCTCTGACACCCTACCTGGACCAATGATGATGTGCTGATATACAGTGTCACCAGACGCTTTCCACAGACACTCAGGGCTGGACACACCCATCTCTAGTAACACAGCGCTCAGGCTCCAGAACTTCCTTAAAGCATCACTCTGCAGCCCCAGATTAAAAAATACAGGAATGAGACATGGCTGCCTCCGAAGTCCAAAGTGGGGGGTTTGGGGTGCTGCATCACTATTGAATGCCGGGCCCCTGGTTTATTTTAGTTAACAAGTACTTAGGCAGCACCGATGTTGCCCGACATTGTTCTAAGCGCTTTGTAAACAGTAATTCTCTTGGTCCTGGTTGCAGCCTTATTATGCCCACTTTCCTGACAAGAAAGCCAAGGCACAAAGAAATGAAGAAACTTGCCTAGGAGCATATTGCTAATAAGTAAGGGCTCCTTCACATACTTGCTCAGGGTTTAACATGATTAGCGTTCCCACCAACGGGGAGAGGGATGGGAACCAAAATCTCCAGGGAGGAGCGTTAAGAAGGCTGGGAAGTAGGCCCAGGCTTTATGACCCTCAAGCTCATGCTTTCCCCACTTCCATAGCATTTCGCACAGTACTGGCTGCCAGAAGACATTAATAGGTATTTTGCCAAGACGTGAAAAGGAGATGTAGGTGGGGCTTGAAGTTTAGCAGGTCCCTTTGCTGTAAGTTTTTTCAGAGCCTTTACTCTGAATAATACTATTAATCAATTAATCAATCATTGATTATTATCTATTTAATCATCAATTATTTTTATTTGTTATTATATAACTGCTAATCAATTATTCATTATGTAACAATAATGACTATACAATTATTAATTAACATTTATTAGTGTTATCAATTAATTAACAGTCAGTAATAATTAGTATAATGAATTCATTATTATTAATGCTACTAAGACTTTTTACCCTAATAATCATTGTGAATCTCCCAGGGAGGTGATAGAATGCAACTTCTGTCAGACATGTTTGACAATGGGGCCCTTTTCTCGAGGAGTACCCCAAGGGATGAAAGCCCTAACAAACACACTTTGGAGACACCAGCGGAATACGGCAGAAAGTTGACATGTATGCGTTACAACCTCGGATGTGACTACCCACTTCCTCCCCTTCCGAACTCAGGCATTACATGACCCTCCCCTTTCCTAAGCACGTCTAACTCACCCCTTGGTGTTATGTGTGAACACACCTGTCTCCCCTCCCCTACTAGGGGATAAACTCCTTAAGATAGAGCCCTCTCTGGTTTATCTGTGATCTTCACAGTGATGAGCACAGTGTCTTGCTCATAGTTGAATGAACGAATGAATGAATGAATGAACGAACGAAATGTTCATTCCATTTTAAAACCATTTCCATATGAGAACACCAGAAACCTGCATCCCAAGAAAAGAAAGAAAACTAAAACTGAGAGCATCCTTGGGGAGTTGGATTTCTAGGGTGGCAATGCGGTGAAAACTAGGCTGGTTCTCCCAAGAGAGTTAGGTCTCTGGTAACAGAAACGGGAGAGAGAGAAAAGCAAAAGCAGCTGCAAGATTACCCAACTTTTAGAGCCAGAGGGACATTGAAGACATACCTGCCTGAGTCTGATGTTTTATAGGTGGGGAAACAGAGGCACAGAGTGATGTCCCCCAAGGCCAAAAACTATCATCCCCAGAATTTAATAATGCTATCAAGGCTGTAAATCCAAAGAATCATGCAAAACTGACCTCCTGAAATT
Organism: Eumetopias jubatus; assembly: GCF_037043125.1. Lineage (NCBI taxonomy): Eukaryota > Metazoa > Chordata > Mammalia > Carnivora > Otariidae > Eumetopias > Eumetopias jubatus. Next base: position 120,001,062 of record NW_028274813.1, read on the forward strand.
AGTTCTAAGGAAATGGCATTATCGGTAGGCAGGGAAAAAATCAATTTCTTATTAGATTCTCTTCCTATTTGGAAATAGGATGGGGCTATCTAATGTGGAAGGGCCAAGGGGCGATTGTCCTGTCAGTCCTGAACTGAGCTCCCAGCACCCTCCCCTCCCCCACCCCTTCTCCCAGAGCTCGTATCCAGGCTGTCTAACCGGACAGTGGCCCCTGAATGCTAAACGCTGGGTTTCTACGCCTCACACCAAGTCTGCAAAGCATAACGTTCACAGTGGAGAAAGTGCAATTTCCGCGGCTTGCCCATCAGCGGGCCTGCTCAACGCATCCTTTTTCATCAATCTTGGTAACAGTTGAAGTAAAACTCGTGTTTTTTTATGCAGGTCTAAAATAAATGAGCAGCAGCTGATTTCCTCGGCCTGGTACAAAACTGCAGCCATGAAAGATGAAAAGGAACAAAGCCATTGGGCCAGGAGTTTTTTTGTGGTTTCCTGTGAAATATCATGTTCCCTCCACATGTCCTGGAGTTCTCGCAGTGCTTACTGCAAGAAACCTCAGTCAGACGCGGGCTGCCGCTCAAATCTGGGGCCTTGTCTAAACCCTACACACGAGGGAGCTCGGGGGACAGCTCTCTTCGAGTTCTTCTAAGGTCAACGGTATTTGTTTGTAGATAGGAATGTCTGCTGAGAACAGGCTACAAACAAGTGGGAATTCCCACACTCTGTTCTCTGGAAAAAGCCATAAATGCTGCAGTAGCTCCATCAAATTTAACAATTTATTCCAACACCTATCGGAACAATTTGGGCACACTTTTATGGCTCAGTGGAGGGTTGACCTACATGGGCAGATATGGACCAAAATAGAGAGAAGGGCCACATGGGGAAAAAAAAAACCTAGATCTCTATAAGCAAGAACAAATGGCAAGTAGAATTTCTAATGTCTCCGTATAGGAGAGGCACGGTCTGCATTTTATTAAATACTTTTATCTATATTAAATCCGTTCATTCATCTTATCTTATTCAATCCTCACAAGGCTGGCGGTGGTAGTTAATGGTAGTTGCCCCGAGGTACAGCTGCTAAGACTCAGGGAAGTTAAAGAAAGCACCCAAGGTCACCCTGGGGCTGACAGAGTCAGGTTTAGGGCAAGACTGGACTTCTTCCTCTGTCCGATCAATCCACACAACTCTGGGTAGAGCCTCCTGACTTGCACACAACACTGATGGGATCCCGCCACACTTAAACATGCCATTCGGGTGCCCTGCCAGAGACAGAGACAAAATTCTCCCTTAGGGATCCCATCATCGGAGGAGCTATTCCTGGCTTGGCGGGCTTGCTGCTGCGGCGTGTGGGAGCGACCGCCAGGGGCACCATGGTCACCGGAGTAGAACCACAGGACAGAGGCAGGCAGGTCCTGGGGTACACGGTTCCATTCAAGTGCATTGTAAACAACTCTGTTTTAATAGCAGAGCGTGGCTATTATTAACCTCTATTGCTCTGTCCAGACGTGGAATCAAAATTTAGAGAAAAACAGCAACATGCAATTTAATCATTTCCATATTAATATCCAGCTACCAGCAACTGGCATTCAGTCCATCCTTGACCGTCTCCCACACTAAACTAGAACACAGTCTTGCAGGGTGGCACCTGTCAGGGACGTAGGCACAGCTCTGGCGGTGGCCCCGTTTCTTGGCCACTGCCATCCTGCCCGGCTCCATCCCAGGTGGTGAAAGCCTTTTGCCCTGACAGCCCCAGCACAGCCCATGCCCTGAGCCAGACTCGACTGAGTGTTTGGGAGCCTAGCTGTGTCCTTGGATGTGGGCTGCCAAGAGTTTTGCTGCTGTGGATCCATGCGAGCAGGCATGTGCCCGCGCGTGCGCACGCGCACACACACACACACACGCACACACACACACACACACACACACTTCAAAGGAGTGAGGCCACAATATATGGGGAATCAAATAGGTCATGAAAACAGGACCCCAGTTTCTTCCCCAGGATGAATGGGAAATGAAACAATTCTAAAGAGACCAGAGCAGAGACTTTACTTCCGCTGGATGGAAAGCCTGGGTTAGCTAAGCTTCTGATCAGGGACTGTCCGTAAGTGAGTCTTAGCATAACCACATTTCAAAGAATATAAGACACTCTAGCTTGAACTAAATATCATTATTTGATATATCAGTTTAAGAAAAAAAAAACACTTCCAATTAAGCTATGACATGCCTTCAATGTTAAGAGACATCCTAATTTCAGAATTCTGAAATGTGGGGGGAAAAAGTCTTAGAAGTGATAAAATAGCCCATGCTTATTTTGTAGATGGGGTACAGAAGGAGGGAAGGAGGAGGCCCAGCAAGGGGAGCTGATTTACTCAAGGTCACACACTCATATGAACTTGGGATGCAAATCCAATTGTATCCGATTCCAATGTCAGGAGTCTTTCTACGTGCTCTACCCACTGACTTCAACCTTTCAGACAACAAGGCCTTCTAGTACCAACCAGAGTCCTTAGGGCCTTGTGCATTCCAGAGCTGACCACCAACATGGGGACCAGCATCGCGGCAGGGCCATTAACCCTGGACCATGCCTGGGTTTGCCGCCTCCTGGCTGCCTATTCGCTGAGGTCTCACTACACCTACTGCTTGAAGTCCCCAGCAAGTCTGCGTTCTAAAGCAGCAATGCCAGGGGGATAGATGCTGGAGGTTTTGGTTTTATTTTTCTGACACAACAGACCAGAATTCTCAATAGAGGAGCATTCTTGATATTTGGGACCAGATAATTCTTTGTTGTGGGGGCCTGTCCTGTGCATCTGTAGGAGGTTCAGCAACATCCCTGTCGTCTACCCGCCAGATGTCAGTAGCAGTCCCCACATGGTGACAACCAAAAGTGTCTTCAGACATTACCCAACGTCCCCGGGGAAGGGGTAGAAGGCAAAAGCACCCCCCCACCTTGAGAATCACCACCGTAGACCTTTATTAGTCTACTTAATCAGTCTCTTCTTGATTTAAAATATTTTTCCAGGCATCTCTTTGGCATCCTCATTAGCTTTCAGAGTACTACCTTGCCTCTGGCCCCATCACAAATGGGAAAGAGAAAGGAAGGGAACAGTAGATTCCAAGTGTGCTATAAATCCATGTGCCCATATTTTCTAGGAAAACAGAACAAGGGCAGTGTTAAAAAAGAAAAAAGTTCTTCTCTCTTCCCATCAAGTATTTTGTCAACAGCACATTATTGGGTAAGTCGATGGGTTGTAACCCACTTGGGAAGGGTTGACCTGCAGCTTTCACAGCGTGACACTAACAGCTTCTAAACACAATCTAGCTTTTATTTCTTGAACGTAATCTTCGCGAACGCAATTAGGCACACATAACCAGTTTTTAAAGTGGAAGACAGGGATTTGCCAACGAGGTACCCTCCCAGTTACGTGGATTTGAGTTCAAATGTGTCTCCTCCCTTCCATTTCTACCTTCAGTAACTCAACTGGTCTACCCGGCACTGAAATCTAAGTCTAAACTGAAGCCAGAGTCCTAGTGGCTTGATTTAGAGTCTAGGGAGTTAATTCTCTTAGGATAAGATTTGAGATATCCGCCCAGTTCTCATTTCCTGCCTTTTAAGTGAATCTCTGAAGCATGGATTTAGGGATAAGTCTAAATAGTCTTTGGATAATTTTAATGATTATTAGTTTGTATTATCTTTTTCATCAACTGCCGAGAGGCACATGGAATGTTGTTAAAACTCTACGGTAAGGCTAAACTCGCGCGTGAGATGTTGGAGACAAGGATGCAGCCAGAAAATAGAGGCTTACCCCGGCTTTGCATATATTGTATTTTTGTCTGTGGCTATGCAAATTACCCCACAAAATTATAAAGAAAGTACAGCTGAGGTCCAGGAAAGTAAGAAAATAAATATGTAGTGTGGGAAGAGTGTTTTTATTAAGCAGAAAAAAAATAAGTTCTTGACCCATTTATTCCTTCATTCATCCATCGATTATTCATTATAAAAATATTTATTAAGCTGCTACTTTGGGCCAGGCAGGAACAGAGGAGATAATAGAAGCAATTCAGACAGGATGTCAGAAAGCATATGTCAAGCTGGGGAAACAGACAAATAAGAAGCACTATTGAGTCGAGCGATCATTGCAATGTGAAAAATAGACACAGTGTTGTGCGTTAAGAAGTATTCATCTTCCAGGGGAAATGAGGAAGGGCAGGGAGGTCCCGTGGAGGCAGCGATTTTTAGGTTGAAACTGGAAGGGAGAGTAACTCCTACCATCACAGCTCAGTGATCAGGAGGACGTAGAGCATTCCATGCAGAGAGGACTTCAAGCCAGGGATAGTTGGAGGTTGACGGGAACGGAGATACATGCTGACATTATGTCTTCATCTTTTAAATACAGGAAGCTTGAGGTTCAGAGCAGACATGGCCCTGTATGTCACCAGCAGAGCTAGAACCTAACTATCAGCTCAACTCTCTTGATTCAACCTCCAGGGTTTGCCTCCACGCAGCCCGAACGACTAGCTAGCTGATTCCTTCTGATGCAAGCATTGCTGCTTTCATTTAACCATTTAGACAACCTCTGTGTGTTCCTGATGATAAAAAATGGAATGGGACCAGTCTTAGACTCTGCCTCCAAGGACCTTGTAGCAAGTCACTATAATAAAATACAATATAAAATATAAAAATAATTTTGCTAAGTCCAAGAAGAGGGGCGTGACACCACACGCTGGAGGGCACGTGGAGCAGAAAAGACCCTCATTCGTTACTGGTGGGAATGCAAAATGGTGCAGCAGTTTGGTGCTCCTTCGTATTTACCTAAAGGAGTTGAAAACTTCAGTCCACACAAAAACATGCACACAGGTGTTTATAGCAGCTTTATTCATAATCACCGAAACTTGGAAGCAACCAAGATGTCCTTCTGTAGGTGAGCAGATAAATACACTGTGGTCCATCCAGACAACGGAATATCATTCAACACTAAAAAAGAAATAAGTAGCAAGCCATGAAAAGACACGGAGAAACCTTAAATGCATATTACTAAGTGAGAGAGGCCAGTCCGAAAAGGCCACATACTGTATGACTCCACCTACATGACATTCTGGAAAAGACAAATCTGTGGAGACAGTTAAAAGATCGTCAGTTGACAGAGATGAGAGGGATAAACAGAGCACGGAAGATTTGAGCAATGAGACGTTTCTGTAGGACACGATCGTATTGGACACACATCACTGTGCATCTGTGAAAACTCATAGAACGTACGTCAGTGAGACTGAGCCCCTGTGTGAACTGTGGAGCTCGGGTGATAATGATGTACCAGGGCAGGCTCATCGCTGTAACAAAAGTCCCACTCTGGTGGGGGTGTTGATGTTGGGGGAGCCTGTGGGGGAGGGGAGGGTGTATCTGGGGAAATCCTGTACTTTCTGTTCAATTTCACTGTGGATCTAAAACAGCCCCCAAAAGAAAGTCTACTTTAAAAAATTAAAAATAAAAGAGATGTGCACATGTGAAGAGCACATTTGAAGGGTGTTGAGAAAGTATATTCGTTATGAGGGAACAAGCTACTGGAATGAGGAGATCCCCAAAACTCAGTGGCTTAGAGAACAGTAAAATTTCATTCTCTCACTTAGCGCTTGCAGATGAGCACTTCCGGCGGCTCTGCCCCCGCAGCCACACCTCCCCAGGCATCTTGTCACCCACAGGGCCCAAGGTGCTTAGAGTCATCCGTCCTCGTCCCTCCCTCCAGAAGTGAGACAGCACCTTCGCTCACATGCAGCCAGAGAGACGGAGCAAGAGGCCTCACCTGGGTGCAAAAGGGGTTCTGGGGAGTGCAGCCCTGGCCTGGACAGCCATGGGCCCAGCTGTACACCTGCCACAAGGGAAAAGAGAAAGTGGAATTTGGAGGATAGTTTGTGATCTCCAGCACCAAAGGGGGTGCAATGACATAAAACATAAATGTGGTAGCTCTCTACTCCCCAGAGATCTTGCACTGTTAGATAACCCCAAACCAAGCCCCACAGTCTCCGAAGCATCTCCTAGTCATGATTTCCCGAGCACGGCGTGCTACCTGGAGTGGCAGGCCAACCCGTTACCCCTCTGGGCTGTGTCTGCCCAGACCCGGAAAGGCAGTTGTGTTCGGAGTCAGACGGAGGCAAGACAGAGAGAGCCTCAGAGATCATGAAGCCCAATTGGTTGGACTCTTCAGAAAGGGAAACTGACCCCCAGAGAAGCTAAGTAGCCCGTCCAAGTCACCTCCATGTATAGGCAGGAAAGAGGAACGCTCCTTCTACACCCAACACTGAGCTTCTGTTTTTTCCTTACCTGTCTCCCTCAGGGAGTCATGGAGTAAAATCCCTGAAAAGGAAGGTCAGTTTGTCCCCAAAGGTAGCTAAAGCATCGTGCGTGATACTTCAGAAGGTTGGGCCTTCCGTCGCCAACCAGTGGGCGGTGCCTAGCGAGCCGAGCGAAGGGCAGGGAAGATTGCCGCGTCCCACAATCACAAACCAGATCTCTCCAAACTTTGTCATGCCCTCCCACCTCAAGGACTTTGCAATCTCCACACCCCTCCGATGGTCTCTCCTTGAATTCACTTAATTTTTTCTTAGTCAAATAAAATGATTCTAAAAAGAAACTATACATCCCTCCTGCCATAAGTGGAAACCGGTATCATTTCTCTTAAATGGAAAGTAAATATGAAAATAAATAACCATTCGTTTAAAAAGATACTCACCTGTGTACTGCTTAGAATGGTCTCGCCTGTCATCAGTGGGACACACAGAGGGAAATGTGTCCTACACCGTAGGATGAAGCAAATATTATCTGTTCAGCTTGAAGAATGTGTAGGGATGTGAAAGCCTGGGCTCACCTTTGCCAGGCTGGAGGAATTTCTGAAGACTGAGGAGCTGTGTCACCATGGGGTACACACAACATGCACGTCTTAGAAAGGTGACAGATCCCCATTTCTAGGACGTCTGGCCTTGGCCAAGACCTGTTGCAAACATGCCCTGGAGCCTGAGTTCCATGGGGGAGAGTCCAGGTCCCAAATGCAAGGCCAACATCTGGGAGTTCATTTGTCTAATCCCCGTGCGTTCAATGAATGGGCGGAAACAAGTGTAACGAAGTGGGGTGGGTGGTGTTGCAGTAAAGCAACATCCGGCTCCAGCATTTGTCTTAGGGGGACAGCTGGGTTCACCTGGGGAAAAAGTCTTGGTAAATGTTTGGAGTCGAAGATGATTGAGGGGTCCGAGTGGACCCTCAACTGCCCGGGGGAAGGAAAGCCATGCTTAGTGATCCAGAGAGGGAAGCAGAGGAGAAGGGAGGAGTAGAGCCAGAGAGGAGGAAGGTGAGGAGCACATGAAGAACCCCCTCCCTGCCGTTACCCACCCCAAAGTGACCCAGAGACCGCTATGAACCTGCCACCTTCAGCCTGTGGTCCTTCTGAGGCCACCTCCTTGCATGGGGCAGGCTGAGAGCTTTCAGGACACCTGTCCCTAGCTTCCGGTGATTTCCTGAATGCCCCTGGAGTGACTGATGCCTGTCCGGGCACAGTGGGGACGAGGTGCCTGCCGGGGCTCAGGGAGGGTGGTTGCCGCGTGTTCCCGCAGAATCAAGCTGTGTTTCCTTTCACACCTCCTCCTGTATTCCTTAAACTCCGTACCTACCTCAGTGTCCTAGTTGTAAAATGGGTACAATAATATTATGCTCTCTTTTCCTGTATTAGATAGGAAATGTGAACTGTCTAATAAGAACTTCCTGAATTTCTTTCCCCTTGCCCCTCAAGCAACACGTCTACCCCCATCTTTATTGTTTCCCTGTGTCACGAAACAGTGAGCTGCCCTGGCCTGGGCTGATGGGGTCCCCTGGCCTCCGACCCATGTCTCCTTCTCCTCCTCCCCTTCCTCCTCCCCCCTCCTCCCTCCCCCCTCCTCCCCCTCTGTTTTCCCTCTCCTCCCCCTCCTCCCACTCCCCCTCCTTCCTCCCCCTCCTCCTCCCCCCTCCTCCCCCCTCTCCTGCCCCTCCTTTCCTTCATGACTGTCGGCAGCCACACCACCACCATCACCACCAATCTCATTTGCCTTCTCTCCTTTCAGCTTTCACTCCAACAAGCCCCTCCCCCCTCTTGCTCTTATCTTCAGCTGACTCTCTACTGACTCCTTCACATTCCCCATAAATATGCGGGGTTACTTCCCATGCCCAGGGAAACACCTTCCCTCAAGCCCGCCCTTTCCCTGTGGCTACTCCTCAGCCTCCCTGCCTCCCTCCACTACCAAATTCGTACCAGAGTAGCGCACAGACTGCAGCCCCTTGCTCTCCCCCTGTCACTGGTGGACCCCCTGCAGTGGGGACAGAGCCCTGACAGCTCCGGACGGTCTGACGGCCACTCGTCTCATCCCTCCGCAGCACCCATCGGTCACACCAAGGGCATGCGTGGAGGCTTCCTGTGGCCACGCACCATCAGTCCTTGTGCTAATGCTTCATGTGCATTTGGATCAATGTCTCCCAAGCTGTGAATCAAACTCAAGCTCTCTTTCGGAGCTGTGGACCAGTCCGGTGGGATAGGCACCCCAAATTCATCCAGACCCCGACAGACCTCCTTGGCGAAATCCCATGGCTGGAGGTCTCCCGCCTACCCTTCTGGAGCCATCGGTGACCCTTCTCACCCTCCCCCTGCTCGGAGCTTCCACAGGCTCCGTGCCTCTGCCTTCCAACTGTCTGGCCAGGGGAGGGCCCTAGCAGAAAACTGGAGAGAGAGGAGAGAGGGAAAGGTGCTGATTCCTCAGCTGCCTTCTGCTGGGGCCACCTGGGTGGGCTGTGTCCAGTTGTCTCTGTCCCTCTACGGAGGGTCCCGGCTCCCGCCAGAAAGACCTTCCCAGCAGACCTCCCCATGGATTCCAGCAACTTCTCCCTTCACCCTCCTCCTTCAGGCCTGAGGAGGTCACAGCTCCACTGATGTAGCCCCAGGACAGTGCACGGCCCCTGGGCCTCTGTCTACACCTCCCAAAGAGCCTCTCTGCCTGTCTTCTCACACTGGCCAGAGTGAGCGTGTCGACTCTTCCACCAAAATGATGTGTGACACATGCCTCCCCCATTCTCTGTTCCATTCAGTGGAGGGAAACCAAGACTGACCCTTTACCTTTTACCCTTCCCCCTTACGCCTCCCACCAGGAAGCTTAGGCCCTTTCCCCTCAGAGACACGGCCCCCGGACCCAGACGCCCTTCTGAATGCCTGTTCTCCCTTAGCTCACCGCTCCACACCTCGGTCCTCCCTCCCACATCAGCACAGAGGTGTTTCTAAAATGGCAGTCTGACCATTTCAGTCCTGTGTAAAAACGTCCCCACGGTCTGGGGGTTGAAGACAGAAACTACAGTCTCTGCAGGGGTTTGTACAAAGACAAGTCTCTTTGAAAACTGTAAGCAAATGACTGCCGGGAGGTTTGGAGAATTTCTACCCCAGCACATACGCACCCTTACCTAGAGACACATGCAGTGATGTTTCCCCAAATGTCTCCATGTCATGATGCAGTGGTTTCATGTGCCTAGGCACATCCGATCTCTAACATCTAGCCCCGATCATAACAGCATCTTTCATCTTTCCCAGGTCTGTGAGCGAAAATACATAACAAATCTAAAACAGAGGGAAAATGTTTGCATCCTATCCAACAAATAAAAAACACACTTAATTTTGCTGAGCAAGTGACAATGGCCGTAAAGCAATGCAGCTTAAAGTGTCCAATAATCCTATTTGACTCTGCTTGGAGTGAAGCTTTCATTTTGTGATAATTTTGGTGCAAACCTCCGATGAATAATGCACGCCAGAAAAAAAGTAACCCCCAGGCCCGGTTCAGATGCCAGTGGCCACGGAGCACTACAGCAAGGGTGTGAGGCTGTGAGGCTGCCACTTCTCAGCAGGATGGAACGACATCAGCCAATTAGGAAGAAGACTCCTGAGCCACTTTGTTCTCCACAGAGCAAACAGAGCTGAAGGTTTTAATTCCCTGGGAGCCAGAATCTTCCACGACAGAGCCTCGCATAATTTCTTATTTAGGGAGGTTTAAAGAGATTTGCACTGGGGTATTTAATCCAAAACCCTGGAACTGTCCCAGCAGTGGGTATAGATTAGAGGACAGTTGACTTCACACATTGATATTCAAAATAGAAAGTTGCTATTCTTCAAAAGTGGCAGAGAGATGGGTGAGTGACAGCATCCAACACCAGCTGTGAGGGGCAGGGACCTCCCTCTCTCACAACCTTTGGGATTCTGCAGCTCTTGGCAAGGTGGTTAACAGAGGACTCCCCCCACCCCCGCCCACCCCTCAGCCACTGGATGCCCAGCACTTTGCAAAATCAACCACAGACCTTTCAGGAAAGTCCCTCTATTGTGTCCCTCCCTCCCTCTTCTCTCTAGCACTCTCTCTCTCTGGGCTACCTTTCCTGTTCTGTTTCATTGGATTTTCATGCCGCAGACTAGGGATGTTTGCACTTGGCAGTGAGCCGACAGTCATAAAATCCAAGAAGGCTTGTTTATTTATAAGAATTCTGCAGTTGGGGTAAGTTCAGTAGAATGTTTCAATTTAAAGTAAGCAAGAACCATTGGGTAATCCATCACCAATTTACATTTTCCATTGAGAGGACACCATTTATCACTATCTGCAGATAGCCACACATTCCCTCTCAGTGTTTGCCAAGTCAAATCCCCAGCCAGCGAATGCTAGACAGCCCTGAAAGGAAGTGAATACATAAATCAAATTTGGAGGTTTTGTAGACAACATGCAGAGAGCTATAGGAGATGCCCATGGAACTTGGAAAGAAGGTGACCCCTGATGTCCAAAGTTAGAAGAATAGACTCCATGCTTTTTATACAGCCCCAAACAGAAGTGTTTCACTGCCAAGAGACATTCTGTAAGGTGTAGTGGATGAGACCTTAGAAAGCCCACGTCTAAGCTGTGCTCACGGAGGGTGGTGTCAAGGAGGCAGGAATAATTGATATCAAAGGAGGCTGGCAATATGCTCTGTTGTAGGAACATGGTGTGAACAGAGGAGAACGGACAGCATCCAGATGAAAAGGGGGCCCAAAGAACAACAGGGTGTGAGTCGCTCCAAGAGCACAAATCCTGGCTTCTGTTTGAGAGACCAATAGATGAAAATCCAGTTATAGAAACCCCAGCTAAGTAATGTGCCACATAACTGGTGCATGTCTGGACAGCCAGATAGCTCAGTCTCATCCCTCTTGCTTCTCTGTATCAACTCTGAAAAAGTGATGGCTTCTGTTTTCACTCCATAATCCCCACCCACCCACCTCATCCAAATCTACCCACCATAAATCCACACTACCTAATTGTGGAGGTACACAATCTATCCAAAATCTATCCCTCACAATGGGATAGATCATGGCCAAGTACTTACAACAGAATGGAGAAGAAAAGCAGAGGCATGGCCAATGCCTAGACTCACCTTGGCACTGGAATAGAACACATCACAATATTAACAGGAGTAATCCCAGGCACAACTCTGATTGTTCTCTTCATGTTCCAAATATTACTGTGACAGTTAGTGAGAAAAATCACAATATTTAAAAGCATGGCAAGCAAAAAATAATAAAATAAAGGTCCAGGAAGCAGTTTAAAAGGGGGTTGGCATTTAGTGGTACAGGAGGAAAAATCCTATGATGACAGATGGGTAGAGCCCAGAAGCAAGGTATCCCAAAAGATGTTCAAGTATGTGCAAAATCAAATATCAACAGATATAGGTCTCAGTCAATGGACTTAGGGTTGAGCATAGCCCTAATTCAGAGGAGGAAAAGTGAAAGAGACAAGGCAAGACCCTAGTTCTAATTAGTCATGGAGATACAAGGCAGGAGTCCTGAATAGGAAACAGAAAAAGATTTTGAGATGAAATAATGGTAGTGAGAACTAAGATATTCAAAGATAAGGGGAAGAAAACACTGGGCACCCAATGTGGGATGCCAGGTCCTGATGAGTAATGGCAGTGATAGAAGATGTGTCGTTTGTGTAGGGAAGGAAAACTAATTTCCTCCCTCCCCTTCTGAATTCTTGGCTGAGATCTCTGTGATAAAAGATGAACAAGAGACAAAGAAACAGAAGTCTATTGATATGTATGCCTCCTGCACACATGGGAGACACCCACGGACAAATGAGTAACTCAAAGCGGCAGCTGAGAACTCTGGCTTTTATAACATCTTCACCCAAGACCGGTACATCTGTGGAGAAGCGACAGGAAAAAAGAAAGCAGTTTTAGGCTTCCAAGTGTGGAGATACAGGCTGGTGAGCAAAATTTATTATGTGGATTCCTCTGGTGCCATCTCCGGGCTGATAGGGTCTGTAGTTGTCGCTGGTGATTAACTTTTATCTTTCCTGATTGAGAGGAGAGGAGAGACACCTTCATCAATTTATGTCCTGCTTCAAGGAAAACAGGAAGAGGGCAGGGAACTTTTCTTTTATCTGCTTCTTCTCAATTACCCTCAGTTCAAAATAATCCTTATGCCAAAGTGGCATGTTTTGGGGTGGCATATGTGCTACCCTTCATCTGCCTTAATGATTTCAGTTAATTTTTATGTAACAAGCAACCACAAAATCTCAGTGGCATAGAAAAGTATGTATCTATGTAACTCACATATGTGGATCAACCAAAAGTCAACTGATGTAGTCTGGTCTCAGCCAGGTGGCTCTCCTGGTCTCAGTAAGCCCCCTCACACAAGTGCAGATCAGCTGGGGATTATTAATGTAGGCTCAGCTCAGCTGGGGTGTTGGGCTGGTATTGCTCTATGCCACATGTTCTCCTCTCCTCACCAGTGGGCTAGCCCAGGCATGTTCTGCTTATAGTGAAAGAGACATACCAGAAAGCAAGCCCACTGCAAAAGTGCATTTTAAATGTTTGGCACAGCAAGCCCACTAACATGCCACTGGCTCAGAAAAGTGACAGCCACACCCAGCATGAAATGGGCAGAGAAGCACACTTCACCCCTGGAGACGGAGAGGAGGGGGCAGCCATGGGAGACATGAATATCTCTGAACAGCAATCCACTAGCCCACAGGTTTCCAAACACAATAAATTCAGAAACTAGGAGAAATGAACGAGAAGACACAGAAGGCCCAAGAACATGGCCAGGTCTGATTATCGCCACTTTGTCAGACAAACCACAGGTTCCCAACCTGTCCTCCAAGACAATAGCAGACACAAGTCAGGTTTTGATACTTATTTTTTCTTCCCACAGCTGAGGCCACATGAGCCCCATCTGCACATTCAGCTCTGCCCTGCAGGCTTGCCGCAGAGAGAATTTACAAGCTAGCCTCCCTCTCACAATTTGAACCTCCATGGTAATCCTATGAGGCACACTGCTCAGCTGTCACTGTCCAAATGGTTGGCCCATTTCCCAGAAATGATTATTCTTTAAGTGTGGAGTAGGGATACATTTTTTTTTAAATCAATTAAAGGTCAAGTATGAATAGAAACCAACATAAGGACTTGGGACCAGGATGACAGTGATTAGTGCTGGAGAAGTACTTCAACACACTTGTTCAACTCAAAACACTTCCTGGTGATAAAGTAGAGAAATAGGTGAGCCGGATGATGTCACTCAGGTCAAAATGAAACAAAAATCTGCATGGCCCAGAAGTGAAACACAATCCCAAAGTAATGAACCGGAATGGGGGAACTTCAAGGTCTGGGACCCAAAGGAAGAGGGAGGTGTCTGAGAGCTCAGCCCCCGTGGGGGTGACAGGGATAAAAAGCTGCCATAAGAAATGAGATAAGAAAGAGTCAAGGGACTGTGTGAAGTGAAGGGCTCCCCACCACACTTCAAAGGAGGCTGGAAAAAGTGGCAAGTGGCTTTACCCCCAAAGCTGTTATTGCCTAGGACGTAGTAGAGTCACAGAGGTCTGGGCACAATGAAGAGAGACAGAAATGCCTGGCTATGTGTCTGGGTCTGTGGTATCCTCCATAACACAACCAACCTGGAGCCTCCTTGAAGCCAATATGAGATGGTGTTATGCCAGGAGCCAAGGGGTCCAGGGAGATGGGGATCATGGAGGGCAGCAGAAACACATCAAGACCATTCAACAGATAGAAGGAAAGTGTGAACCATACAAATGAGACCAAACTAAAACTAAATTACTTCTCAGGATTAGCTTTCAAAACAAGGAACAACGAAATTGAAGGGCCGAGAAGAACATCCACATCAGAGCACAACCTGGTGCAGTTTGGGGGCCCTGGCAGAGTGAGAGGGCACCCACCTGAGGGGTGGGGTCAGCCCAGCACCATGTGTGAGAACAGAGAACAGAGGGACAGAAACAAAGAGAACACCTGGGTAGGGAACAGGTTCCTGGTGGTGGTGGGAGGCTAGCTACACACAGAGGCATTCGTCAAATAAGTACATATGTCGAGGATTAATGGGAGCCCGGTTTCTCACATCGGGAAAGGAACTTGTAAGTATGAGAGGAGAAAAAACTATAATGAGTAACACTGTGTGTTAACTGTACTTTAAATAAATAAACAAACAAATGAGTGAATAAAATGGAAAAAAAAAAACTGGAAGAAATCCTCTAATGTTGTTTGGGGTTGGAATTGAAGGTGTAGGTGTGAACTCATGCTTTTCAATGCATGTAAATAGGCAGAGAAATAAATACAAATGTAAATGCTTACAGATCCATAGATCTGCAGATCTATATCTGCATCTAGAACCCCTACCTGAAACCCCAGGAGCCAAGTTTCCTTGGAGAAATGACTGGTTTCATGACCAAGGCAGGAGAGATAGCATGAGCCTGGAGCATGTTGTTATGCTAGGAAGGAGGACGTACTCACTGAATGGCACAGGACCCAGGTTGAAGGGGCTCCTACTGCCCCATGATGACAACATTTGGGCATCACAATAAGCAACAATAGTAATGATTACAACCAACTGAATAAAATAAAAAGCCGTGAGCCTATGCCGATATAAATGTGTCATTGAATGAACTGAGTTTGCAAAGCAATGAAGCATAGCTTCCAAGGACCACCCCTCAGAATACTTATGAATTACAAAGAGTAAAAGAATAACTTTTCAGTCTAAAATTCCAGCTGCCACCACCTTTATTAAGTGACTAAAGTAAACACCATCAGCCATGGGATGGATTCCAGTGGGGCACCGCCTGATAGGATGCAGTGAAGTGAGCACTGCGTAACTGTTACCACATTCCTATCCAAAGAGCACAACCTGAGTCTCATGAAGAAACTTTACATAAGTGCAAATGTGTCAGGAAATGCTGAGGACCTGCTCCAGAGGAAACTAAGGAGGCATAACAAGTAAACATACAACATAATTCTGGACTGGAATCTTTTATTATAAGGGAGCTAAATGAGATAATTGATGGAATCGTAGGGAACCTGATGATTGGATTGTAGGAATGGCTATTTCCTGTGATGTAAATGTCCTGATTTTTGTAGCTGTCCTGTGTACTGACCTGTGTCATTACCACCGTTTTGTCTTTTCTAGATTGTTCTTTTTTTTTTTTAAAGATTTTATTTATTTATTCATGAGAGACAGAGGGAGAGAGAGAGAGAGAAGCAGAGGGAGAAGCAGGCTCCCAAGGAGCAGGGAGCCCGATGTGGGACTCGATCCCAGGACCCTGGGATCATGACCTGAGCCGAAGGCAGACGCTTAACCATCTGAGCCACCCAGGCGCCCCATCTAGATTGTTCTGTAATTGGCGCCATGCATATGGAGCCTTTTCAAAGTGGCTTCTTCCACTTCATAATATGCATTTAAGGTTTCTCTGTGTCTTTTTGTGGCTTGATAGCTCCTTTTTTTCTCTATTTTTTATTTTTATTGTTATTTTTTCATTTGGTTATGTATTTTTATTGTTGGCTTTTTTCCCCAAGCTTTACTGAAATCAGTGGTTGGCAGGGGTGTGAGGGGAGGGGAGAATGAGTGAGAGAGTGCAGAGGGTTTTTAAGGGCAGTAAAATTGATCAGTGTGATACTATAATAGCAGACACATGTCATTACACATTTGTCCAAATCCACAGAATGCACAACACTATGCGTGAGCCCTAGCGGTAGGCTCTATGGGCTTGGGTGATAAAGACGTTTCAACGTAGTTTCATCATTTGTAGCAAATGTACCCGCTGGTGGGGAATGCTTGTAGTAGGGAAGGCTGTGGTGTATGGGAACAGAGACTATGTGGGAAATCTCTATAGTTCTGCTCGGTTTTGCTGTGAACCTGAAAATGCTCTGAAAAATAAAGTCTATTTTTTTAAAAGACAAATATTTCCAGACCAGTTAAAAAAAAAAATTATGTGCTGCTTCTAAGGGACTTTAAAATACAGTTACAAAAGGTTAAAAGTAAAGGATATAAAAACATAAAGCATGCAAATATTAGCCCATATGAGGCTCTCACAGCTATATTAATATCAGACCACGTAGACTTTAAGGCAGGAAGCATGATTAGAAATAAAGAGGGAGCATTCCATAATGAGAAAAGAATCAACCCACCAGAAAGATTTTACCATTTACACGCACCAAGTAAAAGGGCCTCAAAACATATGAGGCAAAAAAGAATCCTAAACCCCAACATCATTTATAAGATTATACCTTTCAAACAAGTGGGGGGGAAAATCAAAGAAAGTAACACAACTACATTTGATCAATTAACTAAATAGCAATATTTTTTTTTCAAGCAACACAGCTTTCCAAATCTGTATTGCCTTTGGCAATGTTCCTTGGTTTTATTTCTGGCCTAGCAGTCTTTAAAGTTATGCTTGCTGTAACTCATGGCCATCTAGCTATATTTTGACAATAGAGGCTTTCGGAGTATTTCATTCACTGTGGAGCTAGAAGCAGAAGCCCCCTTCACAGCTCTTGTCACAGCTAAAATTTCACATTCCTACTGTGATTATTTGATTAGTATCTGTGTTTCCCACTGCCCTGTAAATTCCATCAGAGCTGAAGACCATGCTGGCTTTTGCTCACTGGTGTCTGTGCCTAGCACCATGATCAGCAAGTAATATAAAAAATGTGATCTTGCAGAATTCAGAGCACTGTGAATTCTGCAAGACTGTTGAATCACAGATCTGTACCTCTGAAACAAATAATACAATATACATTAAAGAAGAAGAAGAAGAAGAAGAAGAAGAAGAAGAAGAAGAAGAAGAAGAAGAAGAAGAAGAAGAAGATAGCAGGAGGGGAAGAATGAAGGGGGGAAATCGGAGGGGGAGAAGAACCATGAAAGACGATGGATTCTGAAAAACAAACTGAGGGTTCTAGAGGGGAGGTGGGTGGGGGGGATGGGTTAGCCCGGTGATGGGTATTAAAGAGGGCACATTCTGCATGGAGCACTGGGTGTTATTTGCAAACAGTGAATCATGGAACACTACATCAAAAAACTAATGATGTAGTGTATGGGGATTAACATAACAAAAATTAAAAAAATAAATAAATAAAAAATGTGATCTTTGCCTTCAAGAAATTTAGCAGAGAAGGCAGTTATTAAACAAAGAATAATACAAAGTAAAATAAATCTACATAGGCTGAGTGATACAAAGAAGATCTACAGCTTGCCAGGAAGTGCCTAGAAAGGGAGAAGACCCAGTCCTGAAGATCAAAGTTGACTGGTATCTAAATGGAACAGCTCTCAGGGGCACAACTCATGCCTAAGACGCTGCATTCTGCTGAGGATAAACCAAGCACAGGCCACGTTTAGGAGTCAAACCCTCCATTACCCTGGTGGGATGGGACCACTTTGCCTCAAGCCCAAGGAGGCTAAACTTCCATGGCCCATGCCCGGGTCGTGCCTCGCCATGTCAAAACTGGATTAGCAGTCTAGCCTTTGGAACCACTCTCCTGCAAGAGCAGTCATACACAGACAGGAGTTTTCCACAAGTTGAAAAGGGCTTTTTGGCATTTGAAGTTTCATAGTTCTCTGAGTTTGCCAATTTTAATATTTACAGGTCTTGAAATCTGACTGGGGTTGAACCTCCACTCTACCATTTCCTGTGTAATTTTGGTCAAATTGCTTAAGTCCCAAAGCTTTGGGTTCCCTTCTGAAAAATGGAATGAGAATGGCACGTTGACTCATGAAGACTAAATGAGACAAGATGGGTCACGTGCTCAAAAGGGCTCATACCCTCCTGCTCAGCACCGGCCCCAGGTTTCCAGCACGTGGAAACACCTGCTACTTGTCACATGGATGAGTGCCTTGTAGTTCCATAGGCCTCCATGAATATATTCTGAGCTTTGATTCTCCTATCCACTCTCATTAGATATAAAGACATCTCTTACATATCTGTAAGACTGTATCTCTTACGGTCTTCAATATTTATCCCTGTAAACTCCCATGAAGTATAACCATATGCAGACCTTTTACCATTCAGAGCTTTGTCCATAATGCCTCAATGTATGAGGCCAGGAGGGACGGGAGAGGAGGTACACCATGCATAATCTGCTCTCCAAGTCCAAGAAGGCAGAATGTGAGCAATTATTTCATCCGGCTTCATAAAGTTCACCCAGGCAACATCATCAGTTGTATTTCACAGACTTGGATTCTCATTTCAAGTAGGAAAAAAAACAGTAGAGTACAGCATGGTGACGTAGTTAACAACCCTGTATTAATGTACTTGAAAGTTGCTAAGAGAGTAGATTCTAAATGTTCTCATCATTTTTTAAAAAGGTAATTAATTAAGTGAGGTGACAGAGGTGTTAACTAATCTTATTGTAGTCACTGTTCCACAATATGTGTCAAATCATCACAGTGTACATACACCTCAAACCTAAACTTACACTATATGTCAATTATATCTCCATAATCCTGGGGGGACAGTAGTAAAGACAGGATGATAATCCTAAAATACCAGTTCATGGTAGCTCATCAATTATTGAAGGAAGTTAGAAAGCACATATGGATTGAAGGATGGATGGATGGATGGATGGATGGATTGACAGATGGATGGACGGATGCATGGGTGGATGGATGGATGGATGGATGGATTGACAGATGGATGGACGGATGCATGGGTGGATGGATGGATGGATGGATGGATGCATGGATGGATGGATGGATGCATGGGTGGATGGATGGATGGATGGATAGATGGTTGGGGATGGATGAGGTTGGAAAATATTTACAGATAAAAACAAATTTTTCCGTGTGAAAATGATGCACTTAGGCCTATACTGGGGGAGGCTTACAAAACGTATAATACAGATTAGGGACTCAGGAGTTTAGAATCTCGAGAATAAGGAAAAAAAAAAAAAAACCTGGCCAGCGGTTTGCACTGCCACTGCCTGCCTGTGCTGCAAGACCATTTCTACGGAGCAGCGTGTTGATGCAGTAACAGACAGTTTGTCCAAGCACTAAGGAGAAATGACCTCTAGAAACACGTCACTGACCTGCACAAGAAGGCCAACTGTGTCTCCTTTCATTCAGAGTGGATGGGGGAGGAAATCAGGAGAAATGACTTCAAAGAGTATTACAAAGTGACAACTCACCCTACATGATCAGGTACCACATAGGAAACATAATTCATGACCTCCGTGTGTGTGAAATGGAAGTCAGGAGGTGACACCAGCCATCTCTCTATGTGATATAATAGTTCAAATACCTCGATCCTTCTTACGGGACAGACATTTCCCACACATTCCTGCGGCACAGGACTGTGGAGAAGCAAATCCTTTAAAACCATTTGGGGATTGTGGGTACATCAGATGCCTGTGTGCAAGCAATATCTTAAAATGTGAAGTTCAGCAATGAGATAAACCCATCAGAACAGGTTCAACAAAGACCACAGCCTATTTATCCATGCTTAAATTATTTTGACACCTTGGTGAAATACCCATACATCTCTTTTCCAAGTGCCTACGATTCTAAATAACACTAATGTTAAAGAAAGAAAATACACTCTGTGGTTCTTCCCTCTTCCACCCCCCGCCCCACTAGCGCAGGGTTGTAACCACAGTGGTCTATCCACCCTGCCCCCACAAACATCATACATACATTCGCACACCCAAACATGCCCAAATAATCTGGGGAAACCCTGGAAATTTCACACACATATTTACAGAATATCCCATATGTCACCATGTGCCATCTGCTGAGTGTACCCAGATGCACCAGCACCCATGAAGAAGAACGTTTGCTCCCCGCCGACTGTGCTGCATGCTTGTATCTGTTTATGCCCCAGTGTCTTGTGGAGTTTGGATTGAACCAGCACTCCACATGCCACCCAGCACTCCGTTGAGTGAATCCAGCAGAGGCTGGGGGACAAGTCTAAGTAAAAATACAGCAGGCTTGACTCAGAATGGTCCTTCCTCACTGACGACTCAGTTTTTGTTACTTGGCCAAGACTGTCCTCTTTCTTTAAATCTGATTCTCTTCCCTTAGGGTGCATTCTGTGCCAGGGGCCTCCTCGATGCCTCACGCCCATCAGTTCGCCCTGGCCCACCCTGTAGCCCCTGGACCAACAGCGGCGTGTTTGAACCCTAGTGATGGGCACGCCACTGAGGCTCAAAGTGGGACTTACTATCCATTGTCAGCGTCATCTTCAACACTTGCTTTAAAATTAGGAAAGAAGAAAATAATAATGAATTGTTTGGGGCTGCAATCTTAGTCCTGAAGGTATTTAAAAAATACCTCTTGTGGGAAGAACAAATGTTTCTGAAACCCAAAATAGACAAATTGCACTGGCCTACTTTTCAACAAGTCCTAGCAAGACCCCCACCATAAAAACTTCCAGTTCTCTTTTGGTCTTAACCAAACTAGGAAAGTGTTGAGGTTTGGTTTGCAATTTTCCACTGGTCAAAGGAGACCACTTTCTTAAATCACAGCCTTGAGGCATTGGCACCTATATGTCCTGTGCTCCGAGTCCTCCCATCACCCACCCCCACCCCACCCCCAGAGAAGAAGGGTTGCAAGTGATCCCTCTGCCCGTGGCTAATAAATTTATCATCGAAAAGAAAAGTATCTTTGTTGGTAGGATCAATGGCTTTCCTAATGAAAAGCACATTTCCATACATGTTCCTAACAAGGTCTCACAGAGGGCCTGTGAACGCCTCAGCCGCAGCCTGCGCCGCTTTCAAAGCTAACTGCTTCCAGGTGCTCGGAGAACAGGACTCGGGCTTAATGAGCCATTTGCAACCTAGTGCCTGCGTGTCTTTGTTCTTGCAAGTGTAAAGTTTCTCTCATTCTCCATTTTATGGCCAGAGGTTTCTGGGTTGCGTAACACCCCATAAGAGAGCACCAAAGGGCTTAGTTTTATTGTTTTGTGTTTTCCTGACTATATGTTTTATTCAGCTAATGTGTGCCGGAGAGGCAGGGAGTAACAGCTCAATTATACCACCACGCTCTTCCTCTTCTCCAAGAGCCCAGCGACCCAGCACACTTTTATGACATCCACATGCAGATGGTAAGAAAAGGAAGGAACAGAAGAGGAGGCAAGGCGCTCTGGTGTAAGGGTGCAAGCTGGAACTGCTCCCTTCCCTAGTGATCCTTCAAGGCCAAGAGCTCTCCAAAGACTAGCAATTTGTTCCCACAGTGGTCATGGTGTAAGC
Source organism: Eumetopias jubatus (assembly GCF_037043125.1). NCBI lineage: Eukaryota > Metazoa > Chordata > Mammalia > Carnivora > Otariidae > Eumetopias > Eumetopias jubatus. The sequence goes on from NW_028274813.1 coordinate 120,022,585, forward strand.
CACCCGGTCCCTTCCTGGGGGCAGAATGCCACTGCTTTTTGGAGAAGAGCCAGGGGAAGGCTTCTCCCCATTTAGAGGACTGGGGGCCCTTGGATTGCAACATGAGCGCCCCCCAAACCCTGAGCCATTCATCCACACTTGCAATTCAGTGACATTTCAGCCAAGTGGGGAGGAGCTCAGGCACAGCCCCTTAGATTTTGCTTTAATAATGTTCGTGACATTTTATTTTTATTTTTATTTTTTGAATAAAAATATTTTATTTTAATTTTATTTTATTATGTTATGTTAGTCACCATACAATACATCATTAGTTTTTGATGTAGTGATCCATGATTCGTTGTCTTCGTATAACACCCAGTATTTGTGACATTATAAAGTAATTTATAAGAGGTCATATAACCAAAGCTTTAGAATCAGAGAGCGAGCGACCAGAGTTCAAATCCACGCTCTGCCACTTCCTCTCTCTGTGAACTTAACAAATCACTCAATTTTTCTCAGCGTCAGTTTCTTCAACTGGAAAATGGGAATAATGTTACCCGCCTCGGGGTTGCTGCGAGTATTTAATGGGATAATTAGAAAGCACGTAGCAGATCACTGAATGCACATCAACTGGTAGCAGGTTTCCTTTTGTACAGTTACAAGTCAAGTGCACTCAATTTTTGTAGTTTGCTGGTTGTCATTTGTTGCATGAAAAACGTTTTGGTGGTTTTATACATCTTCATACCATGATGTTCATTGAGTAGAAATACCATAATGTTTTAGGAATTTCCTTGCTGTTAAAGATTTCCCCAATATCTATGTAAATAATGCACAAATGTATCTATTTCTGCATAAGTTTGTCAGCATTAATGACTATGTCCTTAAAATAGATCAATAGATGAGGACTTACAACAATAGCCAAACTGTGGAAAGAGCCAAGATGTCCGTCGACAGATGAATGGATAAAGAAGCGGTGGTATATATACACAATGGAATATTATGCAGCCATCAAAAGGAATGAGATCTTGCCATTTGCAACGACGTGGATGGAACTGGAGGGTGTTATGCTGAGTGAAATAAGTCAATCAGAGAAAGACATGTATCATATGACCTCACTGATAGGAGGAATTCTTAATCTCAGGAAACAAACTGAGGGTTGCGGGAGTGGTGGGGGGTGGGAGGGATGGGGTGGCCGGGTGACAGACATTGGGGAGGGTATGTGCTATGGTGAGCGCTGTGAATTGTGCAAGACTGTTGAATCACAGATCTGTACCTCTGAAACAAATAATGCAATATATGTTAAGAAAAAAAAAGAAGAAGAAGAAGATAGCAGGAGGGGAAGAATGAAGGGGAGTAGATCGGAGGGGGAGACGAACCATGAGAGATGATGGACTCTGAAAAACAAACTGAGGGTTCTAGAGGGGAGGGGGGTGGGGGGATGGGTTAGCCTGGTGATGGGTATTAAGGAGGGCACGTTCTGCGTGGAGCACTGGGTGTTATGCACAAACAATGAATCATGGAACACTGCATCAAGAACTAATGACGTCATGTACGGTGATTAACATAACAATAAAAAATTATTAAAAAAATAGATGAGAACTTACAGGATCAAAAGATAGGAACATTTTTAAGACTCAATACTATTGCTCAATTATTTCCCAAAAAGTTCCCCTTACATTTCCCAGCGACACTAATAATGTCTCATATTGCCCATCAGAAATGGGAAGAACTATTCCAAATTTGACTTCTTTAATGAAAGATTCATATTTGGGTATAAAGTTCACATTCCCCTCTCCATAGCAAAGAAATGGGAAATAATGGTAACTATGCAGCTAACAAGAATTACCAAGAAAATTGGAAGAAAGTTGAAATTGAGTTGTCTGAATATTTTCTTAATTCTCCACACTGCATTTCCAAACACAATCTCAGTGGCACAAAACTATTGTTTTCTACCTTTTACAGTCCATATGTTTTTGTCCTAAAGTAGAAAGAGTTAAAAGCTAAGACATCCAGCCACTTTGTGGAGTCTTTAGTACTCAGTAGGTAGAACGCTGTGCCCAATTAGTGAATTCTGAGCAACTCGAAGGTTGTGTAGGACACTGTCTTCCATGGGGCCCTTAGTGTAAGGCTAGCACCTCTGTGCAGGAGGGTTTATAGATGACCCATCTCCACATTCTTATTTTTGCAAGTGAGCAAACTGGAAGGAAAAAAATGCAAGGAATCTCACCAGTTAGCCAGCTAGTAAGGGGAGAACTAGGGCCACCCACAAGCAAAGCTTGAGCCATGCTGTCTCTCTTGACAATGAGCATCCACATTACCACCAGATGGTAAAGCATTCCTAGAGTTGGCCCAGTTCTCAAATCTAGTAATACCTAAAGGACACATCTTGGTGAGAACTGAGAAATGGGCCCTAGTGAAGAAAAGCAGGAAACCATTAGTCCACATGTTAGGATAATATATGACTCAGTTGTGTTTAACCAACAGGTGTTCAGCACAGAAGTTGAGCGAGTTAACCAAAGTCCCATGTTCAGGGGCCTGCTCAACACTCTCTTCGTTTACCCCACATTAGACCCCCTGCCTCCTCCATGCACATAAGAGATGGAAAGGACTGTTTTCCAATGGAGTGAAGACCCTCAGGCCATCCCCGCCAGGCAAACTCTTGCTGCACAAAGCCAGGAAGGACAGGCTCTGCTGTCTGTGATGGCTCAGTGGTCTAGCAGACCCACAGCCAAATTGAGCCGGCAGCCTGTTTTCATATGGCCTGTGAGCTAAAAACGATTTTTACCTTTTTTTGAATCGTTGGTTAAAAAAACAAAACAGAAGAATATGCAACACAGACCATATGGCCCACAAAGCCTAAAATACTTATTATCTGGCCCTTCACAGAAAAAGTTTGCCAACCCCGCTCTATATGACATCTCAGTACTGATTTATCAAGCATACTTTCAAGGCTCTGACTATATTTTTACGCCCAAAATTCTCCCTTGTCTGTCAGAACACCTCTTCTCAAATATTGTAAAGGGTGATATTTGGAAACAGCATGTCCGGTGAGAGGAGTGCTGCTTTCAGAGTCAAAGGGGCCTGAGCTTGAAGCAGCGCCTCCATCATCTGTGAGGTGTTAGACCTTTGGGGAGATTGCTTTATTTGTGGGAATCATCATTATTTCACCTTCAAAGTGGGGGAAATATCAGTGACCACCTCACAGGGCTCTATGGAGGAGCCAATGAAATTTTCTATATATAGTTAAATAACAAAAATAAGCTGAGTACATTTGAAGATCTGATTGGCTTTATTCAGTGCCTATGAATTGGGTAACATCCCTTCTAGTTAGGAGAAAAGAGCTCTGATGAGCCAGACAAAATGAAAGGTTTTTAAAGGTGGGGGCGGGGTGCACCTGGGTGGCTCAGTTGGTTAAGCATCTGCCTTTAGCTTAGGTCATGATCGCAGGGTCCTGGGATCGAGCCCCCACATTTGGGTCCCTGCTCAGTGGGGAGTCTGCTTCTCCCTCACCCTCTGCCCCTCCCCACCATTTGTGTTCTCTCATGAATAAATAAAATCTTCAATATAAGTAAATAAATAAATAAAGGCAGAGAGGAGATAGGACACAGAAATCATAAACCAAAAAAAAAAAAAAAGGAATATTTTGGACAAGGTCACCTTCTTTTAGGAGACAAAAGTGTCTATTAGGTGGATTACCTCATGGATGCTAACCAGGAAATTCTAGACTGACTGGTTAATATTACATTCCTGGGGAAGGTGGAAACGGCAATTAGGTTAGATGGTAAATTTTGGTTTGGTCATGTGGGTCTTAGCACAAGTGACTCCATTTTGGGCCCATTGTTTCATTTTAACTATACATATTGTTTATATATATGGTTTTATAACTGTATATGTCTATACATATACATACACACATATATATACGTTATAACCTAGAAGTTATATTATATTTATATTAAAATAATACTTATATTATATTTACATATATATTTTAATATATATCATATATATATAAAGCTTTTTATAACCTATAAAGACCTACACAGATAAAGAAAGGTATTTTTACTCATAATATTGAATCCAAAATGACATTTTTTTTACATGTTCCCATTTTTTAAAATATGTCTTTGAGTATTTTTTAATTGAGGTATAATTGACATACAGCCCTATAGTAGTTTCAGCTGTACAACATAATGCTTCAATATTTGTATATGTTGCAAAATGATCACCCCAATAATCTAATTAACATCCATCACCATACATAGTTACAGTGTTTTTTCTTATGACGAGAACTTTTAAGATCTACTCTCTTAGCAAATATGCAATACAGCATTAACTGTAGTTGCTATGAGATATTACATTACATCCTCATGACTTATTTATTTAATCACTGCAAATTTGCACCTTTTGACCCCCTTCACTCATTTCTTTCACCCCTTTCTTTATTAAAGTAATAAAAAGCCTACTCATTTTTATTTTCACATCACCTATAATGACTTATCCTTGGAACTGAAAACGTGTAAGGAAGGCAAAGGTACCAAAGGGTGCATATTTTGGCAAAACTCAAACATATCCCTACGGTGTTGAGCCCATGGACAAATTAAAGCTAACCGTGGCAAGGGGGGGAGAGTAGAGAGAGAGAGAGAGACTACAAAGTCCCTGGGATAATTACCACTTACTGATTCACCAACTCATGTAACAAATGAGCTTTGTATCTCATAGAATTAAATTAGGCTCTAAACAATGACTAGCACGTAGGGATTTGTTCTTTTCTTATAACAAGAACTGACAGAAGATGGCCACTCGGGCCCTTGTGTGTGTTCCAGCTCTGTTACCTGTGGCCATCTGCCTTTCATGCGCACGGTCACAGGATGGCTAGGACTATCTCCAACATCTGCATCACATTCATGGAAAGGCAGAGGGCACAAAGCCAAGGTTCCTACCAGCTGAGCTTTCCCTTTTAAAAAGAAGCCCACCCTGGGATCTCAGAATACATCACATGCACTCCTGCTTCTAGGAAGGAGATGTACTTGTCCCTGTTCCTCCTGCTAAGTACAACAAAAAACCTTGGACATTGTATTTAAAATAAATATAAGAGGACTCTGAAACATGAACAGAAGAAGACAGACCAGCTGGGGACCTCAGGACTCCAGGAACAAAACAGTGGTGAGGTCCCTGGGTTTTTTCACCTTATGTAGTCCAGATTTGGAGCCAAAGAGGTTGGCAACGAGGAAACTCCAAAAGGCACAGACAGTAAAGCTCCAAGAAAGCCTTTTCTCTCTTGACAAAGAATCGGGGAAGTGGGAGCTTAGAAAAACAGAAATCTTTTAGACAGCAACCTCTCTCCTCCAGCCAAATACCACAGAAAAATCGGTGCACCTCCCCACAGGGTTGTAACAAGGCGTCCCAACACACACACACACACACACACACACACACACTTGTACACACACACACACATACACACTCCAGATGGTGTCAGAGACGGCCAAGTGAGGAGCCGTAAACCGTCATGATGACTGGTCGTGCACTCCAACTCCAAGGTGTCAGAGGGGACCAGGTGGGGACCCAAAACTGCCATGCTCATCTGACAGTAAGGAGGAGCCCTCCACAACCAAGGGGTGTCATCAGAGGTAGTGGGGGACCCCGAACCCCTTCCTTCACCTGACTGTAACAAGAAGTCCCCCCATCCCTGTCAGAATGGTGTCGAGAAAAGACAACCGAAGCAGAATTAAATAAGACCCGAAGCCTTGTACCGTGGTTATACAAAAATGTCCAGGCCTCCATCACAAGTCATTTGTCATACCAACACCCAGGAATATCTCCACGTGAATTTAAGAAAAGCAAAAACAAAAACAGACAATCAAGATGTGTCAACTCTGACATGAAAGAGATTTTAGGATTATCTGACAGAGTATATGTTTTATTTTTTTAATTTTTTTTTAAGATTTTATTCATTTATTTGTCAGAGCACAAGCAGAGGGAGCTCAGGCAGAGGGAGAAGCAGTCCCCCCACTGAGTAGGGATCATGATGCAGAACTCAATCCCAGGACCCCGGGATCATGACCTAAGCCAAAGGCAGATGCTTAATCAACTGAGCCACCCAGGCGCCCCCGACAGAGACCTTAAAGCATGATAAAAATGCTTCGACAAGTATTTAGGAACACACTTGAAACAGATGAAAAATAGAAAATGGCAGCAAAGAAATGGAAAGTCCCAGCAGAAGACATCTCCCCAGCCAGAGCAGGTCGCGTGGTGAACCCTGGCGCAAGGGTGGTTGAGAAGACATTTGAGCTCCACAGCATCCTGCGCAGAGGGCAGGGAGGGAAAACAGAGTTTGTGAGTGGTTGGGAACAAGCAATCTATAGTGTCTTCTAGAAACTTCTTGCATAATATGTTTGCAGCCTACTGCTTTACTCACCAGAGTTAGCTTTTTCTATGTATTTTTGGCCCCTTCCTTTTGGTGCCTGTTGTGTAAGTGCGAGCATGTGGCCCTAATCCCTTGTGAGGACGACAATAAGTAAACGAATGATTCCTTCAAGACTGAGTGGTGATTGATGATTATCGATAAGTGGTGTCTGGAGAGAAAGACTGTGAAGATTGGAAGACTTCTACTTGCACACTGGTATTTTAATTATTGATTTTAAGTGAGCTGTAAACAGGTTAATATTTCAGGGGAAATATAAAAAGGTTTTTTGAAATCGCTGTAATATGCTGTGTGTTTTCCATGACAGTAGATGCCATAACAAACCTCCTTTTTCCAAAGTGACTTTGAAACACATGCACTCAAACAAGTTAATGTTCCCCCGACTGAATGTTTTTGCCGGGAACGACATCACAAGCCAACGTGGATGGAGAAGGAGGGACCACCGAGGCAGAGGCCAGAAGCTTCCCACTGTGGGAGATATGCACGATGGCAGCTCATTAAAACAAAACAAATGGGGCCCCTGGGTGGCTCAGTCATTAAGCATCTGCCTTCAGCTCAGGTCATGGTCCCAGGGCCCTGGGATTGAGCCCCATGTCGGGCTCCCTGCTCAGCAGGAAGCCTGCTTCTCCCTCTGGTTGTACTCTCTTTCTCTTTGTCTGTCTCTGTCTCTGTCTCTGTCTCTTAAATGAATAAATAAAAATCTTTAAAACAAAACAAACAAAAAGGTGCTCTGCATGACTAATAGTTAACCAAAGGAGTGGGGGCTGGGTGGCGAATGAGAACACAGCTGAATATTTCTAAGAACCGAAGGTGCCCCATGGTTCAAGGCTAAAGCCCCAGTTACATGGTGTGACATTCTGTTCCAGGAGCAGAGTGAGGTAGGGCTTAGTGCAAGAAGGCTGCTCATTAAAAAAAAAAAAAAAAAAAATCTAAAATAATAAAGGATGCAGTGAAAATCGTTCACTGATGACATATCTTATTAGGTCCTGTGTTAATGTGTCTTCAAAAGTTTTATTCCAAGAAAGATGCATTTCTAATATATGGTGCTTGTAATGCATGAGGTGGGGCAGACAGGTGCTGCAGAGGGAAAGGTCCATAAAGGAGGGAAATCAGGCAAGAGTTTTTCTGTGGAAAAGAAAAGAAAACTAGAAAGACAGGTAGTGGAGAGAGACTTCTAGAAGGGGAAGTAACAGGGTTGGACGCGGGTGACCAGGCTCCGAGTCCAGGGGCATTCCCGTCTGCCTCTGGTCTTCCAGAGTCTGGCCGTACCATGTGGGTGGGAAAGGCCAGAGCAACCAGTCTGTTCCCTGCTTGGGTGGTAATGCTGAGAGCCAAGGAGAGCTGGGGGCCTGCGTGCGAGTCCCAGAAACAACCGCCAGCGCCAGAAGCATTAATAGGAATAGTCTAAGGACTCTCGTGTGAATGAATAGGTTCCAACCGTCTTCTTTCAAGATTTAAATGCCCCGGAGAAAGCACCTAAGCAGCCTTGTGCGGGTCAGGTTCCCACCTGCTCCCTAGGGCTCCTGCTTTTACAATCCCACTATGGATAAGAAAAACTAGAGGAGTGCTGGCCAAAGATGAGGCCACTGATGCCGACAGGTATGTGGTACTCCAGCAGAAGTCTCAGATGGGTGGGTCAGTTCTGGGAAAGCTCAAATCCCAAAGTGTTTATTGGTCAGCGGGGTTAGAAATGAAGAGTAGAGGGAGCAGGGACCGATCCCCCTCAGGGACAGGCGGAAGCAGGTGCTGTGTGCTTTCTGGGCACCCCGTCTCCTGTCCTTATAACAACCCAGTGAGTAGAGTACTAACATTTACCCCTTTTACAGATGAGGAAAGTGAGCTTCAGCGCAGTCAAGGGATGTCCCTAAGACCACACAAGAGTAAAGAAAGGAGGAAGGGCGAAGCCAGAAAGCTAGCTCTCCTGCCCGAGTCCTGGAGTTCACAAGTCCAAGAGCAAACGCGCAAACCCAAGTGTACATTCACCCCCACAGTCCCTCAGGCTGCCTGGAGCCACTATTTCTAGGTAGGCTTTCTTCTCAGAGAACAGAAGTGCTTCTGCTGCTAAATGCACAACAAACAAAACTTTGTTCAAACCTCTGATGTAGGTAAACAGACCAGAGATTTCCAGATTCTAGCCCGTGAAGACGTGCGAGACATCGTTGAGAGAGTCAACAGTGTATGGCTGAAATGTATGGGCAGAAAAACTTCTCGGACAATAAATACAGTAACAGAAAATGGTTCCAGCAAGCATTTAATGCCATCACGGCAGAAGAAAAAAATATGCAATTGGTTAAACTTCCATGTTAATTCCTTACAGTTTGGTCATTGCTACAGTGTCATTGGGCATAGTTCAGCTTTTGGTCCTGAGCTTGGTAATGCGTATCATTTAAAGTCAAAACTCTTAAAGACAGGGTCAAAATTAGAGCTAGTTTTAATAAAAAGCCTGGAAACTATTACATGTCATCTTGATGCTTTAAACTATATATTTAATGTTTTAGTTCTTGTATCAATTATTGGTATGAAATGTTATTTTATATTTCACATATAGGTATATGAAATATATTTATAATATAAATATAAATAAATACATATTATAAATATATAATATAAATATGAAATATATTTATATATAAAAAATAGTGTTATTTGGCACTTTTCTTCAACTCAGTGCACCCAAACTATATTCTTTAGTCCTCGCGTTAATTGGAACTATCCCGCCATATCTGATTCTATGCGCAGGAGCTCTATTCTCTTAACAATGACAGTATTCAATTTGAAAGTCTCTACTATATTATTGCATATGCTGTAATTTGTGCCCGAAAGCTTTTGTTAATATTTCTACAAACTGTGATTCTTTTATGTGGGTTTCATCATACCACAGATCTCTAAAAGCTGAAGGATATGTCGTTGTCTCCCTCCCTTTATTAAACAATTCAGCTTTCAGAGTTAGTGTTTCTCACTTCGTGTGACACAGAGTGGTCCACACACAGCCTCAGGGGGAAGGGGCATGGGGAACCACAGGTCTGTGACCCTTGCATTTTCCTTCTGGAGTCTCTCTGACCATTTCTAAATATATGATGCAGAAGAGGACACATGACTGAGGACCAGGGACCCAGGCCCGAGAAAACCATCCCCGTGGCTGTGCTCCTAAGGCCTCAGTCACTTCCTCTGTGAAATGGGGATAATGATTCTCAACTACATGGTTAAGAAAAATGTTGAAGCATGTTCGGCAGGATTCTTCACAGGTGACAAGGCAATGTGACATGCTTGCTCTTATACAAAGGATTAGATAATCCTTTGGAGAGGTAGCTAAGAACATAGGTTCACACCCTGCCTCCACTTTTAACAGCATCGTGACTTTGGGCAAGTTACTTAGCTGTTTTCAACCTCTACTTCTGCATTTCTGAAATGAAGATTATAATAATGTACACATTTTGTTAGAGAATTAGGTGGGTAAAGACTAGAAAGGACGTCCCAGGAACACGTGGTGCAGGCTAAGCGCTCAACTGAAGGTCAACTATCACCACCATTGTTTTTATACCTGTTGTGCTCCTAGGGATGAGGTGCTGAGTGGCAGATGCCATGGTGGCTGCATTGGATTTCCATCCCACCCCGCTCCTCATAGTTCTCCCGAGTCAAAGTCTGAAAGCTAAAAACACCTCCCAGACTCTGTTAGGCTAGAGCCCTACATGGTTTTGGCCACACCATCCAGATGAATTTACAAGTGGGGAGAGAGGCAAGGTTCAAGGTGCTCATTTTCCCAGGGCCAAGTTAAGCAGAAGAGTGTCATTCCAGAGCAGGAAGCTGTGGTAGAAACTTCTAGACTGGGCAGCTTCCTGACCAGGTAGAGGAGGACTCTCCCTTGTTGGTTCAGTTCAGTGGTGTGGTTTTTGGAGATGTTCCAAGAAGCTCAAATCTCTTCCATGCTCCCTCTGATGTTGTGAACTATATCTTGTTTTTCTAGACCAAGTGGAGAGGACTCTGTTGTCTGCAACTGAGAGGCTCATCAATGTGGAGGGTCCAAGTCACATGCCCTAAGTCATTAGCATAAACCATAGAACACCAGGTTTACAACTCCAGTGTTAGTGCTCATTCTACCATGTCACAGGAAGAAGAAAATCACCCAACTTCATCTAAATACCTTGATTAAGTCTATAAAACATGATTATGTCTCTAAAACCTGGGAACTGTACTAGGTCCTCGGAAGGAGTCTGAGTTCATTTGTAACTGAAGGAATCATCCTCAAGGAACTTGTAATCAGCGGAAGAGACCAAACAGAAGCAAATAATGTGTGATGTAAGTGTTTTCGTAAAAACAAATATTGTACAGAAGCAACAGGACGGAGAAAGCAACTATCTCCGGAAACAACAGTGTGAGTTTCTCAGGCGAGGAGGCCAGAGTGGGTGGCTGAAGATGCAGTAATTGTAGGCAAGGGAGGAGCATTTGCAGGGGCGCAAAGGGCACGCCCATTCATGGCATTTTCAGGATTGTTTTAATATTCAGATAAAAACAAATATAACTTTATTTCACAATTGGGTTCCTTTAGAATCATTTTACTCCATAGCTGTTTTGAACCCTCTTGGTTGGGGTATTTATTCCAGGGGACTCAAACAATTAACATAGAAACCCTAGGCTATGAATTAGCCAAATAAATGCATACGGCTATGAAGTGCTTAGGCTTATTTAATCACATTAATATGACTCTTGTTCCCTTTGAACACCAGAGGCCATTGTGAACCCTACTTGTGAAGAGATTATGTTCAGCCCACGAGTATTCCTGAGTTCTTACGATGTGCCATGTGCTGTGCTGGACCAGGAACACAAGATCTTTGCACCGGACAGACAGACATCCTAAGATGGATGCGGAAGGAGCATTTTAAGTTTTCTTAAATATCCATTCACCATTAATAGGAAGAAAACATGAGTAACTTCCCCTCCACATTCCTTTGCTTGTGCCCAGGTCTTTGGACAGCTATTATTCCAAATAACCCTCATATAACCCTCCTATCATCCCCAGCTCCTGGGGTAAACATTTCAATGGCTAACAGGCTGCTCATCCTTCCTTGTCTACTGTCTTCTCTACTTGCCCCCAACTCTTAAGCATCTCTCAAAAGTTTCCTTTGGTTTCCCTGCCCTACTGTTTACACCCATCTCTTACTTAAGATCTCAGAGAATCCCACAGCTTGTTGTGGTGGAAATAATAAAGAAATGGGAGTCGGGAGTTCTGGACCTGATACCCCCACTCTGGGACCCATAACCCCAAGTGGAGATGACCTGCCATATCCCTCCAGTGCCAACAACTTGGATGCTTGTGCTTTTTCAGGCCAAGGAAGTTTCTCTTAGATGCAGATATGATTATGTCTGTTGAAGATAATTGAGATGGAGCATGAGAGATAGAATATTTGTTTCTTAAACTTGTTCATAACCAAGTGAGATTGGAGTTCCTCTACCTCTCATCTAAGGAATTTAGGGGGAAAGTGGAAAAAAAAAACCAGACACATTCTGAAAATTTTCATTACAGTAGCATCTGGTGGTCAACTAGATGGAATAAATTATATGTGCAACTCCTATAGAATAAACAACAAAAAAATTTTGATAACTATGAGTAACAAAACATAAATTAATTTTATAATTTGGCCAGCTGGCTTTTACAGGCTTCTGTCATTATCTTGAGAAGTAGAACATTTTTCAGATCTAAAGCTGGAAAACACAGGCTGATATTAAATTACATGTACAATCTGGACATCATGATTTCCAGGGACTGATGAGGACAGGGAAGTGGTCAGAAAATCTGGTTCTGCTTCTGGTTCTGGTTCCTGATGCCTTCCTACTCAGTGAATAATTTCAGGTAAGCCACCCAAAGACTTTAAATTCATGTCAACCCTAATTACAGGGCCTTCGTGGGGCTCAGCAGAGACCATGAGAATGAGAGCATACTGTAAGCTGTAAAGCTCTGTACTTCCTTGGGAATTTCCTATTGTCCAACAATCCTGAGCCTTCATGTTTTCTCATGTACTTAAAAGGAATCTTAAAACATGACTTCCCATTGTTCCAGATATCGAGCTAGGTGCTTTAAATACATTTTAATTCTTACAACAACCCTCCTATTCCCCATCTTACAGGTGAGGAAACAGAGATTCAGAGAGACAAAGTAACTTGTCCAGGTTCCCACTAGTCAGTAAAAGCAGAGCCATGACTCCAACCCAGACCTAGCTGACTCTAGAACAACTAGAGGTTGTTTGGTCTATGAAGATACCTTCATAGGATATTCAACAGAATAAAACATGAGGATTCTTGATCAATTTCCAAGCAGTAAAGAAAGCAAGAGCTATTATTTATCTACAAGTGGTGCAGCTTTCTGGCATCTTCCCAGACTGCACGTTCCCATCATCTTCTCAACTCATACAGAAAGTCACCGTTATTTCCACTTGGGCTCGGGTATCATGGGTGCTACTCTTGCTGGGTATCACAGGGAGACTGCAATATTATGGCCTCTTAAGAATGCTCTCCCCATTCCCATGCCTGGTCTGTCACACTGGTTTGGGATCTTCAGATCCCTAGGTTTTTCCCACATGAGACATCTCCCACAAGCACACACTTGGCAGAGTGGTACGTAGTTGGTAAGTAGGTAGAGAGAGTCAAGAATGGTCAGACTGAACAAAGAGAAGCCAGGGAAAGCCAAGGGCTAACATAACCAGGCTTCCTCCTTAACAAGTATGTCCCCAGGCTGTCCCCATATCCCAGGTCCTAGAGAGGATAAAAATTATACTCCGTACCAGTCTCTGCTCTCGGGGGGTTTACCCTCAAGTACTAGAGGTAAGACAGATATGTGATTGCTCTTTAAATAATGCAGCAGATTTCTGGGTAGGTAATACATCTCATTTCTATAGAAGTGAATACATGGTTTTAAAGGTGTGGTAAACAGAAGATGAAATTTGCTTTATAAACTGCTAAACAGCAGCTTGCATGGGCCAGGGAGTTGGACTGACACACATATTTATGCTTGGTTCAAAATCCAGGGCAAGGATTTACAGCTGCTCTTACAGATTCGAGTGTGGTGTAAGTCCAGTACCACGTCCCATTCACACCACAGAAAGCAGGCAGCTGTAGCCAGGGGGAAATCCAGCCTTCATAACTTTCAGTGTTGCTAATTCTTTCCCAGAATGCTAGGAGTCTTTATAGGTTTGAGCGGAGAGAAAAGAGAAAAAAAAATCTTATTTCTAGAATCATAGTGTCCTTGGCCCTATTGGAATGTTTGTAGGGAATATGATAGAATGCCTACTGGCGACTCTCATTGCACAGGTGAGTAAACTGAGGCTGTTGGAGAACAGATGGCTTGTCAAAGTCACACAGCTAAAGGTGAGGGCTAGAACATTCTGATTTCAAGTGGCCTGAAAGCAGTTTCTGTCAAATGGAAGAGAGAGAGAAAGGAAGGAAAGAGGAAGAACGAAGGAAGGGAGGAAGGAGAGAGAAAAGAGAGAGAGTTCGTATTTGGTCTTACCCTTTTAATGATCGGCAGCAGCAGGAGAGCTAAGCCAGCCAGGAGAGACTCCTAACCATGAAAGCGCACTTGGAAGTTTGCCTGAGCAAAGAAGACAGTCACAGTATTAATGAGATCTGAGGCTCTTCCTGCCACTGAGATTCCATCACTGAAGGTGGGGTTGGCTGAGCAGGCAGTGGAGAGAGGATGAACATGGTGGGTCAGGAGGCTGGATGTCCATGTTACACGGAGGCAGAGCATTCAGAAAGCCTGTCCCCTGCCCCCTGAAAAGGCAGACCAGGTGCCTCCCGATCCCACAGAAGAGGATGGAAGACAGCGCAGGAGCGGTTTGTGTCGGTTGTTACTTGCTGAATTTGGCAAGGTCTTACAGGAAAGAGCGACACTCAGGAATGATGTGGCTGGTTTTTAGGCACAAATGAAAGAGAACAGAAAGATGTCAGGTATTTGCAACAGTGAGCAGTGAAAAAGCCAAATCCTTCTAGACCCTGCGCAGCACAAGATGGGGACTGGAAAAGCCTTTGAGTGGCAAAAACAAAACAAAACAAAACAAAACAAAACAAAACAAAAAACCCGGTGAAAGGTCTCAGGGGACTCGAGTGGCCCCAGGCACCGATGGCACTAAGGGTGTTTCCTTCTTGAGTGTGGCTTTCCATAGAAGGGAGGTAGCTGCCTGACTCAGAGTGTGTAGGGACAGGGGAGCAAGGAAACCAAGACTGAAATTGAGGGGAAGGGGGTTGGTAGCACATAGCACTGAATGAAAATAAAGAAATCAGAAGTCTTCCAAGTTCTAAAGGGAATTATAAATTGCTAAAGAAACTCCATTAAAAAAAAAAAAGAGTTCTGACTGTTCACCATAATGCTTGTGCTTGGGGGGGGGGGGGAGGGCGGGTGAAGGGCAGCAGAAGCTGTATAGCTCCCAAAGAAGGCATTCGCCTGCACACTCCCTTCCCGCACGGTCAAGGAAAAGTCTTCTGGGGAGGCAGCCAGGGGCCAGGGGTGGCAAGGCTCTAGCAGCCTTTCCCAACTGGGTCCCCCTCCAGGACAGAATTAAGCCCAGAAGCCCCAGGGCAGACCTTGTGAGCACTGAATTAACTCCTTCCCCACAAATGTAGAATAGTTCTAGCTACTTACCAGCCTTAGGAGAATAGGAGTAGCCACTCAAATCATTTTCTATCTGGCTTTATTCTCTCATGGAACCCCAGCTGAGAAAGGATTCCAGGGAGTTCCTTCTAGAAAACCAAACTGCTGTCTCATTAGGAAACTTTCTCCAAGGCCAAGGCAGGAGGCTTCAGGATTCCATGGCCGAGAGGGACCAGAAGCTGCTATGTGGAAAATGAGCATTCCTGAATCACACTGATGGGTGTGGACATGCACTCAACACTTTCTGGGGGTTAATTTAAAAGGCCTTTAAAAATGCACATCTTTTTTACCCCAGCCTTCCCACTTTTAGAATTGCATCTGCAGGAGATAATTGCAGATTCCTGCAAAGATGTTCACTGAAATTTTCGTCATGGAGTCAATTTCTTTCCGTGGGAACTTGGATATGCAAGAAGTATCAGTATCACTTTATAACTTTCAAATTAAAATGAAGAGAACAGCATCCACACCCAATCATGCCAGGAAGGTGGGAAATTAATCTTGGCTGTTTGGGGAGATTCCTCTCCCCAGAGTCTCCAGTCAAAGGAATCAGGAATCTTACATTGAGCCCAGTCTTGGTGGAGATGGAGGGTTTCTTTGTCCAAGCTGGCAGAGCCTCTTCTGGTCATGCCCCTCTGCTTCCAAGCCTTGCTGGGGGATGGGGGCACTTGCCAAGGCGGAGAGCCCCCTGCCCAATGCCAGCCCCCCAGCCACCATTCCCTAGCCAGGCACACATTCTGTGCCCCCCCATTTATAAACCCCAGCTCCTCCCCAGACAAAGCCACTTTGCATAATCCCCTCAATGAAGTGAAACTTACCCAAACAAAAGCATCTTCACGCCCCTGCCGCTAAGGAGCTCAGGCTTTTGGTTTCCCTTTAAAAAAGAGGGAGAGCGAAAACCGAAAATCCAACCCAGGGAGAAGGGGTACAAAGAACCCGCACCCCTTCATATTCTTCTACAAAGGGGAAACAAAACGTCAAATTTTCTTTGTCGCTACTCCGCACCCGGAGGACAGCAGAGCTATTGGGGGAAAAACTGAACCATTTGCAACGCGAGGGCATTCGGTTCATTACAGTCTATCCAGTGTAAGGAATACCATGCGTGGAGGCAAACACGGATATAGAAGCTTTAACTACAGGAAAATGTTATTAAAAAACAGGCTTTTTTTTTAAAGGGGTAGGAAAGTTGAAACCCAGGTGGCACGGAAGTGCTTAAACACTGTCCCCACTTCTATAAACCCAAAGTCTGAGGCTACGTGTGTGGACGAAGAGCCAAGCTGCGTAAAGCCGTGCCATGTGCAATACGCATGTCTCCTGTCCTTTCGCTTGCGTGTCTGTCCTACCGTCTTTATAACCACATGTGGGGTGTGCGTGACCAAGCGTTTGGAAAGACGCTGGGTGCCTCCGCGGCCCCCCTCTCCCCTTCCCCGCCTGGTTAGGCTCTGGCAGCTACTCTCAGCCCACTAACTGCGACCTCGCAAGAGCAGGGCCCACGTCCCGTGAATCATCCTTGAAAACATTCTTTAGGGGCCTTAAGGGCATTGTTGGGCCTTCCGTCCGTCAGTTAGTATTGAGGATGGGCCTGAGTCTGGGCTTCCCGCGGACGGAAGGGTGGGCGGGCAGCAAAGGCTCCATCGGAGAGGAGGACCTGGACCTGGACGGGGGAGGAGGTGCGGAGGGAGACAGGGGCTCGCTTCTCCCAAAAGAAGCAGTGAAATACGTGGAAGGGCCGGGGCTTGGATCCTGGCGCGTACACCATAAATAAATAAAGGCCTGATTCATAGTGTCGAGTTGTGCTGCGGCTTTTTTAAAGGAGGGTCAGGTTGGACATCTAGTGTCTCTGTGTCCCCGAATTCATCTCGCTCTGCGTTAACCTGTGACTCCTCAGGGGGCATCAAGGGATCTTTAGTGCCAAACCAAAGGAAAGGTCTCTGAAGTACGGTCCCGGGAAATGAAGGTTGGAAGGGCACCCCGGGGCCTCAGATGGACTCCGCCACCGACGAGCCCCAGGGGCTTTGGGTGAGACATCAGCCTTCCACGTCTACCCCGGACGTGAAGAGGTCCAGGCCGGGCTGCACCATGCCTGTCAGGGTCAGCGGCAGGAAGCCCTGAAAGTGCCCAGATCTCCAGGAACCCCCAAGGGGACACTAGGGCCGCTCCTGTCTGTGTGTGGGTACGATTTCTCTTCTATCGTTTGGTGAGTGCTTTTCCTCCGCGGAGCAGCTGCAGAGAAACTCAATATGGCGCGGGAGGGGCGCCTCAGGCCAGGCCGGGACGCCCCCCAGGACCCTGCCGGGGTCAGCCCCGTGCGGCTCCACCAACTGTCTCCTCAGAAAGGTTAGCACCTGCTGTTTGGGTGTTAAACATGGGTTCCTGAGAAGGACAGCAAAAAATGAGAATGGAGAGAGGGAGAGAAGGGAGAAGAAGGGGGAGGAGCGAGCGAGCCCGCGGTCTTCGGCAACGAGAGAACACCGGGCTGTCATGACTTCCATGGGTCCCTTCACCGTAAAGAAATCTCAAAAATTGTATTTTACAACTGCATTGATATAAACACAAATATAATCTAGCCTTGATTATATTCATTGCCTTTCTTATAAGTTTAAATGAAATTAAGACATTTCTAAGGGCCCCTAGAAGCATCCCGGTTCCAGACACTGGGCCTGCTCCGGCCGGATGGGGAAGGCGACAGCGAGCCCCCCCTGCCTCTGCTGGGTATCCACGGCGGGCTCCTTCTGGAACAGGCTCAGGCCTGCTCTGACCTCAAGCTTGGTGCAAATGTCCTAAAAGAGGGATCTAGTTTTTCAAAATCAGAGGGATGAAAAGTTAGACATAGCATTCTGTAGGAATTTTTAGGGTCTCAATGGAAGAACATGATCACAGAAACAGTAAATAAACTCGAATTACACGTTCCCTCTTCTTCGCGGCTCGATCCCTTCACCATCAGAAAGAGAAAAGTAGGCAAATAAATAAATCATAGTTTGGAAGAAATTAGCAGATCGTTATTGTGTGATTTTGCTTGGTTTCAGCAAAGTGTGGTTGACATTCTTTCTATGGGGAATAGGCAATTAGTGCACAGCGGAGACCAGAGGGAGAGGCTCATGATAAAAATAAAATAAACATGTGACCCAGGCACCATAAGGGAAGCAGCCCGGCCGCATATCGTCACAGTCGGGGCTTTCTTCAATGGCGTGTGCTCATTGCATGTCTAACACACCAAGCGAGCTAGAGGTCTCAGAAAAGCCCCCTTCAAGAACTAGGGGCCGACCATGGAAGATCAAAATTAAGGAGAAACCTGGCGAAAGAAAGGGACAAAGCAACAGCAGGGATGGATGGGGCCATTGGAATGTCAGGGTGGACCCGGGAGCTCGGTCCCCACGGTGTGCGTTACTTGGGCCAAAGGAGAGCATGGACAGTCTTCTGAAGGAAGTGGACGCAGGATATACAACTCCCCGGCCTCTGCTGGGGGTGGGGGGGGGGCAGGGGCTGACGAGCATCGCCAGGGGGGCCCTGGAACAGGCGGGCTTTTAGCACGACCCAAGGTCGCCAGGTGACCTTGGGCGAGTCACGTCAGCTCCCAGTGCCTCTGTTTCCAAACCTGTAAATTTCAAATCAAATAACGACATGCTTTTCCGGGTTTTCGTGGAGATAAAGTGACAGCATGTGTGGACACTACCCACTTAGAATAGGAACTCACTGATGGTTTGCCATTATTAGTCATGAATCTTAATATATCATGGTCAGGACTTTTAGGCAGCTCCAGGGACGACTATGGAGACATGATGTGGCAGGGTTAAGTCTTGGCTATGAGGGGCTCCCTCTGAAGAGCCGTGTTTTTAAGATTTAGGGGATTCAAAGGAGAATGGGATTGGTGAAGACCCATTAGGTTTAGTGACTGTTCTGTCCCTGTCTCTCTCTGTGCCACACACACACACACGCGCACATGCATACACATATGTGCTTCAGCACACACATTCACATGCATGCACGTGCACACATGGATAAGCACACACATGCATGCACACACATGCACACATGTGCTTCAGCACACACATTCACGTGCATCACGTGCACACATGGATAAGCACACACATGCATGCACACACATTCACATGCACATATGTGCACACATGCACACATGGCTAAGCACACACGAACACACATGCATGCACACACGTGCCTCAGCACACACATTCACATGCATACACACGCACACATGGATAAGCACACACATACACACATGCATGAACACACATGCACACATGTAAGTATACACATGCACACATACTCACATGGGCATGCACATGCACACACAGGCACACACATGCACAATTACTTCATGCAAGTTCTTCTTTGCTTCATTCAGGAGACACAACCTCATGTAACCCCTATGTAGATATAACCACTCACTACTGGCTCTCCCCGTTCTGGAAGACTTCCCAGAACCCACGGCCTTCTGCACTGACACCATGCCCACCAGCCCCACGCCCTTCCCTCAGTCCTGAGGACCCTCCAGCCAGCTCTGAGCTCCAGAGCAGTGACTCTGTGCACACGTGAGTAAAAAGAAACTGAAGACCTGGCTCAGCTCAGGGCGGGCGTGCAGCTGGGTAGGAGAGGGACACTCTGAACAATCTTCAGGACCCCTGTGACAGGCCAAGGCAGCATCCTCAGAAGCCAGCCCTGCTGAGTTACTGCTGTCCCCCACAACATGTCTAACCTCCGCACCCCTCCAGGAGCTGTGACGAGATAAAACAGCATTCATGGGTCTCTCTGCCACCATCCGTACTAGATTTGCCTCCTAGGTGCCAACCTGTGGGGGTTCACACAAGTTTACAGCTAGATGTTTAATTTCGTCTTAGAAAAAAATAGCAATTTCTTTTTTCTTTTTTTAAAGTTAGCCACCTTTTTATTTTTCCCTTCATCACCTTCCCAGGGCTGGCCCTTAACCCTGCTTTTCCACACTCTTTTCATTGTGAGGCTCCCACTAAAACCTGTAAGGCTCCCACTAAAACCTGTAAGGCTCCCACTAAAACCTGTGAGGCTCCCACTAAAAGTCGACTGCATGCTTACTGTGTGCTAGGCATCATGCTAAGCATGTAATAGGCATTATATTTCTTATGGCATTTACACATGATGAAAACCAGGCTCAGAGAGGTTAAGTTACTTGCCCCATGTCACACAGCAGGTATTATTTTACCCAAAACTCAAGGCTGTCTGACCGCAGAGCCCATGCTTGGGAGTACCAACCCTATGCTAGTTGGTAAGAGTCAAGGCAGGAAATGTAGAAACAGGTGTGCTGTTGACCAAGTCCATAAATATAAATAAAGCACACACTAGGTTAATTTAAATAAATGAAGGTGTATCATGATAGGATTAACTTACACCAGGTTTACCACAGAACAGCCTCACAGAGCCCAGGCAAATCGCATGCTGATACAGACACCAGATGCAAGCCACGCAGGCAGGCTTGGCTCTCCGAGCTTAGCCTGATGGAGTCTTCAGTCTGAAAATGAACAAGCAGGTCCATGGCTGAAAAGGCCATGGCATCAGATAAAGGTAAGTGTGATGGGCAAAACTTGGGATGTGGGCAAACTTTGAGAATTGGTATCATCTGATAAACAGGGCTGGGCTCAGTGTCTCAAGTGCGGTAGAACTCTGGACTGCAGGGCATCCATCTGGGGTCCATGGGAAGCCCGGGTTTGGGCTGCAGTCCAGGCACCGGTGAGGCTGGGTGAAACCTGAAGATCCCCGGTATTGGGGCAGGGGTGTTCTAGACTCGAGCATGGCTCTGCTCTTCTCTGTGAGGGAGCAGCTGGGGAGCATTTCCAGAGGACCATGGTCCACACCAGCCACCGGTCTCCCTTGCTCCCCTCTCCTTGCCTGGCCAGTGGCGCCATCTTTTTTTTTTTTTTCCTTTGTGTACACATTTAGTTTTATTGCAACAAAGCAACTTGTACACTTTTAACGTTTAAAACTGAGCATCATCTTTCCTTTCCAGTGAAACAAAAAGAAAATTTAAAAATAAACAGGAACAAAATTACCATAGAGAATGTCAATTCCAAATAAGATCCTACAGGTTCTGCTGATTCTCCCATCGAGTGGCAGGGCTCAAGTCATCATTAGGAGAGAGTTTTATTTTAAAAGTGTCATCTTAAACTGCAAGGATGTCCGTTAAACATCACAATTAAACACGCCAAAGGAGAAGCCATGTTGTCAAAATGCCCACTTAACCCACCCAAACATCTCAAACCCACCCTTTGCTGTCCTTCTATAATCCCATTTTTTAAAGTTTTTTTTTTCTTTTTTTTAAACAAGAGAAAGTAGACGGGTACATGTTGGTAAATGCTAACTGTCCATATTCACATAGAGACACAGTGTAATCTTTGAGCCCAATATACAGAGAAAGGAGGAAAAAAGCTAGAATTCTATGCACTACTACACAGGGGCCTCGCACCCTCCAGCTTCCAGCAGAGCCAAGGGAGCAGAAGGTTTTTCTTTTTTCCCGCAGAGCATGGTGGTGGTGATTCCATAAAGTTTTTGTTGAGACAGGAAGGGATAAAAATGAATTTGGAACAGAAAGGGGTAGAGATTCTTTTCCCACTGTATTCTGCTCAAGGTATTTCCCCCCAAAATAAGTTGAGAACCATGGTATAAAGGGAGAGAAAAGAGACTTCAAAAAACAGGGCGAATGAGCACAAGAGGAGAAAAAAAAAAAAAGACAGCAACTTGCTGACTGAAGAAAATTAAAAAAAGGAAGGTTGGAATCCATCAGTGTTCCATTAGTCATCTTCACCTTCATCCTCATCTCCTTCTTCATCGATGTCTTCCAATCCTTCTTCTTCTTCATCATCATCATCATCTTCTTCTTCTTCCCCTTCTTCATCATCCATATCGGGAACCAAGTAGTAGGAGGGGAGGCGGCGGCGGGCGGGCAGGCGGCTCGGCTCCCTCACTCACACTCCGTGGTCCGACTCGCTGCTCGCTCTCCCCAGTGGCACCATCTTAAGCTACGTTCCACCCCACCCCCAGCCCCAGCCCCAGGGCACCAGCAAACCCTCAGTTCTCAGGAGAGGCCAAAGGGACCAGTCCATCCCTGGGGCTCCCACCTATCAGTTTTCTCCCAAGACTCTTTAGCCAGTCTTTAAAAGGTTTGCACTTGTCCTCTTTCAAGGGTATGACTGTAAGAAGCCCTTCCTCTCTTTCCCCAATTCCTTTCTATGGAACACTGACCCCAGCGAACCTCAGGCCTCCTGGCTCCATGACCTGCGGTGGCCTCCATGGTCTTGGCTCAAATCTCTCCAGCCTTTGGGAGGGAGGCTTTCCCTCTCCCCTGAATGTCTGGGATTCTCCATTGCGACTGGACATGGCTTCCCCACAGCCTCTCGAGACAGACAAGCGGCTGTATACGGTCCCCAAGTGACTTCCAGTCTGTGGACCACACTTGGAGTCAGAGATCCTGGGCTCTGGGCCCTGGCCCTGCCCCACAGGTTGGGATCCCACGCACCCTCTGTCCTCAGTTTCCATCTGTACGGTCCAGGAGCTCAAGGAGACTGCATACTGCTCCAGCTGCCACAGGGCCCTGCAGAGCTCCTGGGGCTCCGAGGGACTTCGCCCCCTCCCCAGCCTTCTGTGTCGGTTTTTACTGCCTCTGATTTCATTTGAAGAAGGGTCTCTACCATGTTAGAGTTTGAAAGCCACCGGACCATCTGGCCACTCGCGCCCCTTCCAGCTGTGGCTGCCCATCCTTCTGCGACAACTCCTTCCAATCAGTAATTGCTGGCACCAGGTGTGGGGGCCCCGCGGGCGCAGGCTGGCTCAGACTGGTTTCCCTGTGGCCCCCCGCCAGGAGCCCGCACAACCTCCGCACTGTTGGGGCAGTGTCCCCGAGGGACACTCTGGTCAGCGCTCCAGACGATGGACAACAGCTGGCCAGATGCTGGTGGCAATTTCATGCTCCTGGTGGCTCATCCTTTCCCCCGCCCCCCTCCAGTCACCCAGGCCACGGAGCCAAGGCCAACCTCCTTATGGCGCATGGAGCCTCGGCAAAGCTCGAGAAGCCAGGAGGCTTCCCGAGGCTGCCAGAAATAGCCACTGCAGCCCAGGGAGGGAGGGGGGAGCCTGGACCAGCATCCAGCTCGCAGCTTCAGCCTCACATGGCCTGACAGCTCCAGGAACACGCTGACCATGGCCAGAGTCACTCCCTGTTGTCCTCAGCCTGGTTCAGGCTGGAAGCCTGGCTGAGGACAGCGGTGTCTGCTGGTGGCTTCTCTCCTGTGGGGGGAGGGGGAAGGCTCCGGCTCAGCTTCAGATTCTACCTGCTCACTTGCTTGGCCTCAAGCAGACCTGCATTCTGACGAGATGCATGTGAGTCTTGGTTCTCTGGCTTACTGACTAGAGGGCTGTGAGACTTCGCTCAGTCTCTTGAGTTCCGTTCCCTCATCTGTAAAGTGGAGGGCAGAGCACCCACCTCACTGGGCTGCTTGAGGATCTCCTGAGCCCCTGTTGGAGCACAGCACGATGCCTGCGCTCGGTATTGCTTTCTTATCACTACACTTGTTAATGAGATATGAGCCTCTGGTGCTGTTGAAAACTGCAGTCTCTTCTCACGTGCATGCTTGGGAAGAATCTATCACTGAAATGTTTATCACAGAATGCAGGCGACCTCATGACCCAGTCCACCTACA
This sequence comes from Eumetopias jubatus, assembly GCF_037043125.1. NCBI lineage: Eukaryota > Metazoa > Chordata > Mammalia > Carnivora > Otariidae > Eumetopias > Eumetopias jubatus. The sequence continues at coordinate 120,046,310 of NW_028274813.1, forward strand.
ATTCCATGTCTGTCCCGTATGAGCTGAATAACCTTGATCAATCTTTAAATTGAAGGAATTGGGGTAGGTCCAGGGTTCTCAAACCTCAGCAGGTGTCAGCTTTGAAACATAGATTTCTGGGCCCCACCCACAGAGCTTTTAATTCAGAAGGTCTGAGTTGGAGCCTGGGAATCTACATTTCTGAGAAGGTCCCAGGTGCTGCCAAAGCTGCTGGTCGAGGACATATTTTAAATACTGACTCTTCATGTCCTTTCCAATTCAAGTGTTTTATGTTTTATATATTTATATTTCCTCCAATTATATTTTAAATATTTCTATTTTATGCTTTTTTTATGATTTTATGTTCTAAGTCAACCTGAGGTCTTGACCAAGGTGGGTTTCCAGGAAAGCACCATAATAGAATGGTGAAGCGCTGACAATGCGAGTTCAAGAGCTTTTGGAATCCTGGCCGCTTATAGAGGTATGTATGTGTGCCCGTGGAAAAATGACTCACCCTCTTGCTACAGTGTTCTAATCTGTAAAATGGGGATAATAATTGTACCCTACCTTACGTAATTTGGGGTGGAGAGTGGTGGTTGTCCGCTTGGACCCCTACCACAGGACATCTGTTTTGTGCCCCACCCCACAATATGGATCATAAGTGGTCAAAGCCAGTTACGTTCTCTTTCTCCAGAAACTGCTGGGGAGGAAGGGGGCAGGACACAATTCTGTAGAGAGCCTGCTGGGGACTTCTGGGGAAGACGATCATCCCCCGTCAGTGACGAGAACTTTTCAGACGAAAGTTCTATTTTCCTGTCCCTTTATGCTCTTCTGCTTGGGATGCTGTCCTGTGGAGATGTATCCTGGAGCTGCTGCAGCCACTCTGCAGTCATGAGGCCATCCACCACTGACTCACTGAAGATGGTAGAATGGAAAGGCAGAAAGGACCCGGGTTCTTGAGGGGGTCTTTTAGTTACTGAGCCAACTCTCGGTCCATTAATCTCCAGACTCTTGTTCGTAAGAGGCCACACTGATGAGCACTTACCACATTCACTATGTGGTAGATACGATGTTCTATCGGATGATACATCTGAGGCAGATGGTTGCACAGTGCCTGATCATAGTATATACTCAGTAAATGTTAGTTCTTGGAAATTATAAAAAAAAAAATCCCAATTTTTTCCTGTGGGTAATATCCTCTTTCATTTTCAGTAAAATCTCTAGGTCAAGGGAGATTTTTTGAGAGACAGCGTACATTCACTCTCTACCACTTTTGCCCTGGAGGACATTCATTATACAAGATGCATATAGAGTCCTGTCCTTAAAGATATTACACTCTAAGGAGGGAAAACAAACTAACATTCCAGGGGACAAGTTGAGTCCTATAATTTATTAGGCACAGTATTAAGAGAAGCAGTGTAGGTATTTTTAAATTTTGATTCATAAATAAAAGTAATATAGGTAAGTGGCTTAAAAACTTTAACACTACGGAAAAATATAAAATGAAAAGTATGAGTGTTTTTTTGCTACACTTCTCTGACATTGTTTATAATTTCTTATATATTTGATCAGGAAAAAAATGACGCATGTACCAACATTTCACCCTACAGACGATTATGAGTTTTATTGAGATTTAATTCACATGTCCTACAATTCATCCATTTAAAATATACAATTCAAAATATACTCGCAGAATTGTGCAACTTAGGCTGCAATTTTAGAATGTTTTCATTGCCCCCCCCCAAAAAAACCCACACCCATAGCGGTTACCCTGCAGACTCCCTCTCCACAGCCCCTGGCAACCACTTACCTACATTCTGTCTCTGTGGATGTGCCTACTACGGATCTTTCATATAAACGGAATCATACAATATGTGGCCTTTTGTGTCTGGCTTCCTTCACTGAACATGTTTTCGAGATTCATCCAGCTCGCAGCATGTACCCGTACTTCGTTCCTTTTTATTGCTGAATGATATTCCAGTTGATGCACATTTGGATTATTTCCATCCAGGGCTGTTATGAATAATCCTGTAATGAACATTCAAACCCACAAGCTTTTTTAAAAATTTCAGAAAGGGTTCAATCTTACTTTTCTTCACAGTTCATTTGTCACTTAAAAATCCACTTCAGAGATCCTTATATACAGATTGCTGGGTAGAAAAATAAGTGCATTGTAAATTTGATAAATGCAATGAGGAGATGGGGTTTGTAGGGGGGAGAAGCCACCTTTTATTTTGAATGAGCCAAATTTATAGAAAAGACAGCTGGGGCGCTTGGGTGGCTCAGTCAGTTCAGCATCTGCCTTCGGCTCAGGTGATGATCCCCGGGGTTCTGGGTTCAAACCCCACATCCGGGTCTCCCTCTCTCACTCCTCCGGCTTGTGCTCTCTCTCTCTCTCTCTCTCTCTGACAAATAAATAAAATCTGAAAGAAAGAACAAGGAAGGAAGGAACAACTGAGAATGGATGATGGTATAGATAAGGTTAAATGCTATTATCACCCACTTTTGCAAATATGGTAGGTAGCTTCTCTTGATATCCCTGGCCTCACTTCTTAACAAAAAAAATAAATAAAACGAAAAAGTTGAACAAAACAAAGCAAAGCAAACCAAACCAAACAAAAAACCACCGACGATCAGTGACTGTCAGATGACGTGGAATTGACAGGTGCACCTGCAAGCCTCTGGCAGTGCTGGCCCCAAGCTCACGGCACAGCCGTCTCCGCCCACCACCCCTCGTCGCCCTCTGCCATCCTCCTTTCTCCCCAGCCCCTCTCTCCCCAGCCCCTCTCTCCCCAGCCCAGTCCTCCATCCGTCCTCCAGATCTCACATGCCTAGTGCTTGGGTACCGCCTGTTTTCTTTATGAACGAGTCCACGATGTTTCCCCGGTGTGTTGCTCTTTCACCACCGTGCAGCCAGGAATGCTGGGCGAGGCGTCAGGCTGAGGAGAGCTGGTAAGAAAAGGGAAGGGCAAGGCACTATATTTCCCCATTGTTACCTGTTAGTAAGGTAACTGGAATGGTAGCCTACTCATCTTGCCCACCCTCGGGCAAACCTCAGGCAAAATAGTGCAGGATCTTCTTACTGCCTACTTTAGCACCCCATCGCTGTGTTTTTCCTAAGTCTGAATTGGTTGCTATATTTGTAAGAATTCATTACTGAACTATTCCACCTGGCGACCCAATCAGACTGGCAGCAGAGGAAGGCTGATTTTACAAAAACCCATCTGTCCTCATTAATCTGGGTAATGACGTGCAGAACCCCAGCCCGATACCCTGGAAGTCAGCATGAGGGTCCCTGTGCAGGAGACAGTGGGAGGGTGACACGGCTGTATACTGCCTCCCTCTTTGATCTGCAAGAGCCACATCAGAGCAATGACAGCCCGAGGTCCAAACACAGCCCAGCAGACAAATCATTAGCTGGTGTCACAGGGGACAGGACCAGTTCCTGTCGAAATTCAAGTTTGGCCCTGTCTCCAAACACACAGGGGACTTAAGCACTCCTTCCCCTCCTCCACCATTGCCATCTACCACCCTCTCCGAGACTTGAAAAAATCCTCTAGCTTTTTTAAAATGCAGTTTTAGAACATCGTGGAGGTTTGGAAATAAAAAATACAGATTCATGTGCTGCAAGCTTTGTCATCACCCTCACCGACCAGCCCCTATCCAGAATCTAAATCCCGAAATTATCCCAGGGGCTGACAGGATTAGGGTCTAGCTGGCATGCACACCTGCCATGTGCTCACTTGCAGGTGAGCTGGCGCTACTTCTTCCCAATACCTAAGATGCTCCCTGCACAGCTCTCCTGCACCACCTGACCCCCCATCCACCACCAACCCAGACTTGGAACTGTGAAGGGCAAACCCGGATGGTTTCAGTGGGAGCAGCTGTTCGTCTGGAATAAGGGTTCATGCTAATATCTAAATGTCCAGATGCCCGATGGACTCTCTTCTTGAAGGTCCCATGGGTCATTGACTCCACTTGTCTAGAACTGAACTCATTCTTTTCTCTCCCATCATCCAAATGAAGTTCTCCTCCCTTTACATTCTGGAACCACTCCCCTCAGTTCATTTTCTCAGAACTGGAGCATCCCACTCTGCTTCTCCCTTTCCTGTAAGGGAGACCACTGGATGGGCTTCCAAGCTATGATGGTGACCTGGCAATTTCCCTCCCTATATCAATCCCTACCAAGTTCCGCCCTTCATCCATCGAATTAGCCCGCATACTTTTTTCTCTTGTACCCACTATTAGTTACTGCTGTCTCCAACCTCCAGTACAATAAAACAAAACAAACGAAACAAGAAATAACATATTAAAATACATTAATATTGGAAAGGAAGAGGAAAAACGTCATGATTCTCATATGATAGGATTGCTTCCTCTAAGTCCAAAGCCAACCACTTAGCCATTCCGCTAGGAAGAGAGTTCAGCAATACCCCAGACACAGGACAAAGAAACAAAAAATTCTGTATCTGTCCCATAAACGGGCAAAAACCAAGTAGAAAATATAACAAAGACATTGCCTCCCCAAAAGCAACAAAAATATAAATATTTAGGAATTACTATCACACAAGAAGCACACAAGACTCAGATGAAAACTGCAACACTTTGAAGAAACAAAAGAATACTATGTTATTCTTAGATAGGAAGAAGCAGTGCAAAGACGATAATTTATCCCCTGAATTAATCCATGAGTTCAATTTAATCCCAATAAAAATCACCACCAAAATTTATCACAGAATTGGGGTTGTTTGACAATTCTGCGAAAGGTCATATAAGTCTAAAATTCATAGTGAAGAACAAATATGCATGAATAATGAAGAAAGTCCTGAAAATAAGAACAATTTGGCAGATGTAATTCTATTAGAATCTGAAATATGTTACAAAGTTAGAGTAATGTGTGTCTTTTTGTGACTGCAGCAAAAGACAAAGAGATTAGAGGAACAAAATGATGACTCCAGAGACGCAACAATATAGAAACTTAGTTTATGACATTTACCGGAGAGCGAAGGGGTTAGAGATGGCAGACGAAATCATTGATGCCATATGGAAAAACATACGGATTCAACCTTACCTCATATTACACATAAGACTAAAGATAGAGCAATAAATCAAGTGCAAAAATCAAAGCTCTAAAAGAAAAGATACAAGAATATTTGTGTACTCTTAGGATGGGGAAAGCCTTCTTCAGAAGACAAAGCAATCCGTAAGCCATAACATATAAGGCTAATTTAGCCACTATAAAAATTAAAACTTCATATAAAAAAACACAGCTAACAAAGTTATGAGATAATTTACATACTGGAAGAAGAAAAGTTGCAACAGGAGAATGTAGGGGGCATGGTATGAGCTAAGAGCTGAGGCAGACCATGGAGGACCTCAAGGGCCATCTTGTGGAATTTTGACTGAGGAGAATTGGACAACCAATTCTACTGGACACAGAGGGTTACACACCAGATGGTGACATGCCTGGGACTTACATTCAGAAAGATCATTCTGCTACAGGATGGAGAGTGGATGGGAGTTCAGCTGTGGTGGATGTGGGCAGACCAATTACAAAGGCTTCTAGCACAGTGGTCCAGGCATGAAGTGATGACCAGGATTGGGATGGAAATGGACAGGAATGGATACCTTGGAGAGACATGCAAGAGCCAAGGGAACAGCTCATGGCCATGGACTGTCATGGGCTCAGAGGTGAGGGAGACAGGAGTGTCAGGAATTACTGATAGGTGTCGAGCTTATGTAATTGGAATGGTGGTGGGTCCTGCAGGGAGACAGGAAACAGAAGGAGATGCTTGGAAGAAAAGCCAAAGTTTCAGTTTTGGATGAGTTAGCTTAGGAGAGGTTCGAGACCTCAGTGCCAAGCATCTGTGTCCCACGGGTCCTGGTTCCCAGGGCAATAGGAAAATAGGGCAACAGTGTGGAGAGGTGAAGATGTGGGATCTGGGGGGGGGGAGTGCACAGGGGAAAGGGGACGCTCACACCAGGAGTGGCACACCTCTTCTTCCCCCACACGGAGATACTTCGGGTCCCTCTGACTGAATCCGTGGAGAGTCTCAGGACCTAGGGGAGTCTGCAGTCAGGACGGGCTACCCGGATCCCAGGTCGTATCAGCATGAAAATCATGACAGTGGGATTCCAAGTAAACGTTTCATTCTTCTTCTTGCTCATAACTTCCAGATTTTGTCTAATATTCTTGTATTATTTCATTAGGAGGCTAAAGAATCAAGATAGATGAATTTTTTAGAAAATATGCCTTCCAGAGGAAAAAAGATGGGAAAGTGAAGATGGGAGATGATTAGTTTTCTTTTTGAATCTCTTTAATGCTTACAGTGTTTTAAAGAATGGTAACATTTGGGAGGAAACACAGAGTGGAGACCACCAGTGCCTTGGGGCGTGGGGCGTGCATGATTCTGCAGGGACAGGAGACGGGAAGGGAGAAAGAGCCCCAGGAGGGGCAGGACAGAAAAAAACCACTAACACACACTTTAAAACTAGTGACAAACCATAGGGGGTTTCTCACCTCAAAGTAAGTGAGAATGTCATTTCTTAACAAAAATATCTTCTAAAAAAAAATTGCAGTGTTGCTCCTGTTCTGTTTATCAGAATCACCCAATGCTGTTTCCAGTTTGGAGTCCTTCATATTTAAACTTAACAAAGTCGTTGAAATTAAGTAAAATTCTTCCTTTCCTCTGCCAATTATTTTTTTTTTTACCTGTACCTAGTAATATAAATGCTCAAAAAGTATTTGTTATTGACTGACTAACTCTGATTCTTGGCACTGTGGGATTTGAACAGAAATGCCCCAACACTTCCTCAAGTGTATCCAGGGTTACTGGTCCGGCGCAGGCTGCCCCAGGTCAGTTCTGCTGAGAGCCAAATTCCCTCCAGGTAGAGATTTGTGCCTTTTGCTCCTTTCCAACCCTTCCTTGTCCCTCTGAAATCCCTCTCGGTGGTGCTCTGAGCTTCATTTCAGGGTGTGAGTGAGCAGATTCTCTGACATCTGCTTCCTGAATGTGAGTCTGGTGCCTCATTTCCATCTCCAGCAGTCTAAAATTAGATGACATCACTGGGAAGACATTCATCCCAAGAAAAACCATCCATCCAGCAACATGGACTCAACTCCAGCTACCGTTCTTAGAAACAGCATCCAACCTGGACGAAAGGCGGGGAGGGGCAAGGATTGCCCTGGGAACTGGGGCACGTAAGTGGTTCAGGGTACCACCCTTCCCCAGAAGGGAGCCTGGGACCTTTGTCACAAGGAAGTTCCCTTCCACCTTCACAGAGCCCGAGTCCTGTCCAAATTTGGGTTTAGAGACCTTAATGTTCACAACAGAGCAAAATACAAAATCTGAAGCTGCGTTAGTACCTTCTCTCTAATTAGAAACTGCAAGAAAGCAGCCCATTGTAACAACATTAGAAACATCCTTTCTCTGACCCACATGAACAATACATACAGATGTGTGTGTCTATGTCCATGTGCAGCTCTAGCTATAGATATAAACATACATCAACTGAGTAAAGAAACCAGTCTCATTTGCTTTTTTCTCTCTAATCAAGATGCATTTTTTGGAGCCTGCATTCAATTCCAATTAAGGGATGCTTTTAGACCTTTTATAGAGGAACAACTATATTTAACATCACCATTCCCTCTAAATAGTAATTGGATTTTACAAGGTATGAAGCTTTTAAAGGTACCTTGAGTCTCCAAACCTTCTCTATGCCACTCCTGAGCCAAGTTGGCTGAGCTCAAAGTACAAATGCCCCAGCAGGAGCTTCCCAGGAACCAAAGAACCTGCATTCTACCTCTGAGGGTAGAAACCAGAACCATGCACAGAGGCTTTTGGCTCATTTGCACCTCCAAGGGAGTAAGCAATTCCTTTAAAAAAAAAAAAAAAGTAATTTGAGGTAATTGGCTCACTGACTTTTTTAAGAATTCAGAATTAGGTTTTAAACATGATGACTGTAAAGAAGAGGGAGGACAAATATGCATTCAGAAACATGTTTTATATATATATATTATATATATATATTCTGTTGGAAATATATATATATATTCTGCTGGAAAAAACATCAGCTAGAAAAAAAAAGGACTTTTGCAGTATCCATTGAGATTAAGCATGTTTTTCATCTCAGTCTGCTTTTATGGCAACAAATCAAAATTTTCCCAATGTCACAAAACAGTGATGCCAACTTCAAATAAGTCAGAATGAAACTAATGTGTCAACAGGATGTATTAAAAAAAATAATAATAACCCTTCAGGCATCCTCTTCTCCTGGAATGAATGAGCCTGCCCTTATTACAACCTAGACATCTGCTAGCACCCTCATCATTTTCCTCCACATGGTATTCAAACTTGATGGACAAAAAGCATCAAAACAGGTTTACTGGAGCCTCAGAAGATGGCAGAGTAGGAAGTACCAGGGATCTGTCTCTCCACCTAGACAATTGCACTGGCAGACTCTGTCAGAACTATTTTGGAATTCTGGAATTCATTGATGTCTTGCAACTTCCAGAGGAAGGTTTAGACAGTAATATGTGGTTAGTTTCTGCCAGTTTCGGCTCTTAGTTCACCAGCAGTGCCCAGCCCCACCCCAGCCCCATGGCAGGCACCTATGCACCTGTTCCTGCAGCGGTTGGCATGAAGTGTGTGTGAGTCAGAGTGGACAATAAGGACCTTGTCCTGAAAAAAATCAGGTATCTATGTTCTGATCACTGATTGCCTCTTCTGATCATGGAGGTGCAGACACAGAAGCAGGCGACCATTTTTACATTCCCGCCAGTCATTGTTGCAAGCTCCTCCCCCTGCAGTTGAAGTGACTTCCAGGGGATTTAAAAGGCTGGCATACATTTTTCCCCATTCAGTTTTCTCTTTTTCCCCTTTAGGAAACTGGCATTCAAGAACAGGTCATTCAAAAGCAACTGCATATACAGAGGAAACTCACTGTACATGACCAGGGAAAGGTTTAGGCTAGAAAAGACCCAAGAAGACCTTGAGTTTATACATCAGGCTGATCCTTAGCACAGAACCCACAACAATCGAAAAATAAACTGAAAAAAAGACCAAAAACCCCCAGAAAATTCTGGGGAAGAGAAAGTATTTAACTGACTTTCAGACTTACCACAATATCAGATCTAAATGTCCAGTTTTCAACAAAAAATCAAAAGGCATACCAAGAAAAAAAAAAAAAGGAAATTATGGTCCACTCAAAGGAAAAAAATAAACCATCAGAAACTGTTTCAGAGAGAGGTGCCTAGTGCCTCAGTTAGTTAAGCATCCAACTCTTGGTTTCAGCTCAGCTCATGACCTCAGGGTCATGAGATTGAGCTCTGCTTCAGGCTCTGTGCTCAGTGCAAAGTCTCCTTGAGATTCTCTCTCCTCTCCCTCTCCCTCTGCCCTTCCCCCGCACCACTCATGCATGCATGCATGTACACTCTCTCTAAAATAAATAAAACCTAAAAAACAAAGAAACCATTTCAGAGAAAGACCAGATGACTCACCAAGCATAAAAGATTTAAAACAACTATCTTAGAGAACAACAGGAAAATGTGGAGCGAATTAAGAAAATTATGTATGAACAAAATGCAAATATTAATAGAAATAGAAAATCTACAAGGAAATGAAAAAGAAATTCTAGAGAGCCTAAAGCTGAAAAGTACAATAACTGAAATGAAATACTCACTAGAGGTATTCAAAGGCAGAGTGAGTAGGCAGAAGAAAGAATCAGTGAACTTAGAACAATTGAAATTATTGAGTCTGAGGAACAGAAAGAGAAAGGATTGGAGAAAAGGAAACAGAATATAAGGGACCTATAGGACACCATCAAGTAGACCAGCATATTCATTGCAGGAGTCCCAGAAGGAGATGAGAGCGAAAAGGGTAGAGAGATTATTTGAAAATAATGGCCAAAAACTTCCCAAGTTTCATTGAAGACATGAATACAAAATCAAGAAGTTCAGTAAATTCCAAGTAGGATAAATCAAAGAGACCCACATCAAGACATACTATAATCAAACTATCAAAAGACAAAAACGAAATGAAAATCTTGAAAGCAGCAAGAGAGAAGTAACTCATCACATACAAGGGATACTGTATAAGATTATGAGCAGATTTCTCATCAGAAATTTTGGAGGTAGAAGACAGCGAGCCAATGTTTTCCAAGTGCTAAAAGGAAAAAAATAGCCAACCAAGAATCTTATCTGGCAAAATTTCCTTCAAAAGCGAGGGAGAAATTAAGACATTCACACCTAACTACCAAAAGCTGAAAGAGTTTGGTACCACTAAGTCTGTCCTGCAAGAAATACTAAAGGTAGTTCATCAGGTTGAAATCAAAGGACACTAGATAATAACTTGAAGTCATATGAAGAAATAAAGATTTTAGTAGAGGTAAATACATGGGCAATGATAAAAACTAGTATTGTTGTAACAATGATTTGTAACTTTAGTTTTTGTTTTCTATGTGATTTAAGACATATTAAACAAATTATTAGTTTGTGTTTTTGGACACAATTTATAGACATGTGACTTTATGACATCAATAACTCAAAGGGGTTAGGATGGATCTTAGAGGAGCTGAGCTTTTGTATGTCACTGAAGTTAAGCTGGTATAAATTCAAGTTAGAGTGCTATAACTTTAGGATGTTAACTATATTCCTCCCCACTGTAACCACAAAAAACCTAGTTATAGAATACACACAAAAGGAAATGATAAGAGAACTAAAATGTTTCACTATAAAAAAAATCAACTAAGAAGACAAAAATGCAGGGGGAAGGACAAAAAAGTGATAAGGCATACAGAAGCAAATAGCGAAATGACAAAAGTCTCTCCTTATTACTACTTTAAATGTAAATGGGTTAAACTCTCTAATCAAAAGGCAGAGATTGGCAGAACGAATGAAAAAAGCAAGATCCAGCTAGATGTTGTCTATAAGAGACTCATTTTAGGGCTAAAGACACAAACAGGTTGCAAATGAAAGGATGGAAAAAGATACTCCATGCAGATAATAACCTAAAGAAAGCAGAGATAGCGATACTAACATGACACATAATAGACTTTAAATCAAAAAAGGTGCCAAGAAACAGTGACAGACATTATATATCAATAGAAGTTTCAATATAGTGAAACAATGCAACAGTTATTTACACACTAGTAACAGACCATCAAAATATTTGAAGAAAAAATGGACAGAATCAAAGGGAGAAACAAACAGTTTTACAGTAACCATTGGAGATTTCAATGCCTCACTCACAATAATGGACAGAACAACCAGACAGAAGTAAGGAAACAGAGGACTTACATAATACAGCAAACCAGCTATATCTAACAGACATGTGCACAACACTCCACCCAAGAGCAACACAAACATTCTTCTCAGGTGCACATGGGACATTCTCCAGGATAGGTCATATGTCAAGCCACAAAATAAGTCTCAATAGGGTTAGACATTATACAAAGTCTTTTCTCCAACCACAATAAGATGAACTTAAAAATCAATAACAGAGGACAACTGGAAAATCCACAGATTTGTGCAAATTAAACAACACACTCTTAATCAACAAATGGATCAAAGAAGAAATCACAAGGGAGGATAGAAAACTCACAAGGTTAGAAATAGAATTACCATATGATGCAGCAATTCCACTTCTGGATGTGCACCCAAAAGAATTGAAAGCGGGGTCTCGAAGAGTTGTTTGCACACCGTGTTCCTAGCAGCATTTTTCACGAGAGCCAAAAGATGGAAGCCACTCAAGTGTACACCAACAGATGAGTGGATAAACAAAATATGGTACATACACACAATGGAATATTTTCAACCTTAAAAAGGAAGGAAATTCTGACACATACTACAACATGGATGAACCTTGAGGATATTATGCTAAGTGAAATAACAAATACTGTATGATTCCATTTATCAGAAGTACACAGAGTCATCAAATGCACACAGACAGTAAGTAGGATGGTGATTGCCAACGTCTGGGGGAGAAGGAGTGGGGAGTTATTGTTTAATGGGTGTAGAGTTTCAGTCTGGTTGCATGACAATCTGAATGTGTTTAATTCCACTGAACAGCACATTTAAAAACAGGTAAGACGGCAAAATTTTTGTTACACGTACTTTACCACAATAAAAAAAAAAGTGGTGTTGGCCAAACTCACAGAGCTTATGAACCTAATTCCATACTCTCCCACAATTCCATTTTCTCCTCATCTACATTTAGTCTTAGGCTGGATTTCATTACCTAGAAGTATTGCACCTGAAAGACATTCCCCCCTCCCGTTTTACCAAGGTCCATTCTCTGTGGAATGCATTGTTCAGGGGCTAAGAGAACTGGCTCTTGGAGCTGGGTTGCCTTGGTTTGAATCCCAGCTCTGCAACTCACTAGCTGGATGATGTTAAGTAACTTATTTATCTTCTCTGTGCCCTCAATTTCCTATTTGTAAAATGGAGATCATAACAGTCCTTATCTAAGAGAGTAGTTTTAAGGATTAAATGTTGAACTGTATGAATTCCCAGCGCATGTTAGGTGCTCCATTGTGACCATCATTCCATTAAAACAAGCATTTTCTAGGAAATCAATCAGGCCCCATGGATTCTATATTCTTTTGTTTTCCACTGTGCTATTTGTTTCCTAGTCTTTTAAGTGGTCTCCCTTCTCCAGTCTTGGATCTTTCCAACCCATTTTCCATCTCCAAGCTAAGGGAATTTTTCCGAAAGACACATCTGACCATGCCTCTCCCCTGCCTAAAGATCTAGCCCCTGCCAGCTCCCTGAACATTCTTCTACACTCCAGTTGCACTGAACTGCTTGTGGTTCCCTGAGTTTGCTTTTGTCATTTCATACTGTGGTGTTTTGTCCACACAGCTCCCCCTCCTGGGAAGTCCTTCCATGCTTGGTCCACCTGGAAAACCCATTCATCTTTTCAAGCACAGCTTTACAGTCACTTTTCCGTGAAGTGTTCCCTTGGCCTCTTGGCATTGGATCACAGCAACCGTAACACTTGAGTGCACTTACTTGTCTCCATCTGGCAGGAGCTGATGCTTATTCCACCTCATGTTGCCGGCACCCAGCAAGATCCTGGCTCAGGACAAACAAACAATATGGAACGAATGGACCTACTGTGCATCAGCAGGCAAGGAGAAGTAAGTCATGATACATCTGCTCTCAAGGAACTTGGAGTTATTAAGGTTAGAGGTAATGCCAGCCAATAGTTCAGGAGAGACTCCAACCAATGTGCAGTTAAATGTTTCATAAGGGGTGCAGATGAAGTCTCACCTTCAAAATGAGGTCATCACTTGCAGAGATTTTAGAAACATTAAAAGAGCAGCCAGTATCTATTGAGCACAACAATTGCCTGTCAAGGACCATGATAATTGTGTTAAAGGCATTATGTCATTTAAGCCTCATTAATTTATTAAATCATCAGTTTGCGCAGGTAGAAATCAGATACTTATATTGCACATAATTGAGTTTATACCAGGAAGTTCCCAGTTACTCCATTCATTTTCTGCTCATGTAAGTATCTGTCAATTTGTATTTATTGACCCTGTCACAGAAGGAATGCAAAGAGGCGGGAAAAAAAATAGTTAAAATAACCTTTGATCCCTCAACAAGACAATGGTTTCAAAAACTAAGCTTTAAATAAATAAAACAGGAGGAAAAAGAATCTTAACTCCAAACATTTATTTACTTATCAGAGGCAAGCACAGCAAACTTACAGACCATATAGCGTTTTACCATAAACTGTGGAACGCAGATATGAAATCAGAGAAATCTCTGCCACAAGGAGAGCGGGGAATTCCACTCCTTCTCGCCCGTGGAATGTGGGAAGGAGAGAGATGCGTCAAGAGGTGAGTCATGGATGCTGGTGAACTCACCAACTTCTAGGATGAAACCTGGAGGCAGAGGGCCAAAGTCTTTAGATGGGTTTTAAAGAATTCAAGAATACTGTGCCTAGTGGTCCATTTCCCTGAACATAGCTTGAGGAAAGTTGCAGCACTAGAAAAAGCCCTACATTTTGCTGGACAACACACCTTAAATGGCATAGAATGGGAATGCAGCCCTGAGCAGGGCAGCCATAATTTCCCAACCATGAAGGGGATCTGGAAGTTCCGTGTGCCTCAGAGAAGTTCCCAGGGGGATCCTGGACAGAAAGACTGCAAAAAATGAGCCTTGGGGTCAATGAAAAATGGCCCAGACCATAGTCTTCAGCTTTGGGTACTCATGCAAATTTTCAGAGTTCCACAGGACCGACCCAGCACATCTGAGTGGACATTATGCCGTGATCCAGGTAGAGGACAAGGCCAGCCACCCAGCAGAGGAATCAGTCGGGACACAAGAGTCAGCAAAAGGTCCTGCACTCACATAGACACAAAATGACCCCTCACTTCCCCAGGGCCATCAGATTTGTAACACCCTTACTGTAAGGCGGCCCAAATCTTTGGGGGACAAGTAAGAGGAGAGAGACAAAATCTGAATGACTGCTCACTTTCCAAAAAGGATTAGTCCATTCATTCTAAAAATACTAAGTTCCTACCCCATGTAAATCAACGCCATAGACACTGGAAATACAGCAGTGAACCACATAGGCAAAAATCCTGCACTCACAGATCTTGCATTCTATTAGATAAGACATACATATCACGGAGCACCTGGGTGGCTCAGTCAGTTAAGCGTGACTCCTGATTTCAGCTCAGGTCATGATCTCAGGGTTGTGAGATCGAGCCCCACTTTGGGCTCCATGCTGGGCATGGAGCCGGCTTAAAATTCTCTCCCTTCTCTCCCTCTGACCCTCCCCTCCCAGCTCATTCTTTCTCTCTCTCTCTCTCAAAAAAAAAAAAAAAGAATACAAATAAACAGGACAATACATCTTATAACAGAGGGGCATGCTGAACTTAGATGCTAAGGAAGAGCTTGGGGAGTGTGTTGTTGCTGTTTCACGTAGAGTGATCAAGGAAGACCTCAATGATAAGGTGGAAAATGAGGAGAGATCTGATATTTTAAGTAGTGAGTCACAAGAATGCTTGAGAGAAGAAGGCTCCAGATAGAGGAGACAGCAGGTGCAAAGGTCCTGCACTAAGAATATGTTATGGGTGTTTAAAAAAAAATCAAGGAGGCCAGTTGTGTCTGGAACAAGCAGGGCAAGAAAAACAGTGGTCAGAAAAGAGCAAGGGGCCAAATTGTATAGGCCTTATGAGCTTTCATAAGAACTTTGGGTTTTATTCTGAGAGAAAAGTGAAGGAATTGATAGGTTTTGAGCAGAGGACTGACGTTATCTGACTTGTATTGTGAACGAATCACCTCTTGGCTAAGGAACAAAGAGGTTATAACTTCCTAACTAATAGAAGGGAAGGAATGGGAAAAAAAACAGATAAAGAAAGATGGTAAATATGTAATAAAGTGATTGATATGATTAAATGCACACCTCAGTAAATCGCAAACAGTATAAATGGACTAAACTCAGGAAGGAAGGATAAAATAATTCAGCTGCAGGTTATTTAAAAGACATATGTCTTAAACATGAGGACACGGAAATTTGAAAATAAAAGATGAAAAAAAGACAAAAGAAGAAAAGGTTAACCAAAAAAAGATTGACAAAACTGACTTCAAAACTAAAAGCTGCACTAAAGATTAAGAAAACCATAGATGATTGAAGATTCTGTTCATCCGTAAGATATTCAAACTCTGGTGCCCTCAGTGCTTTGCAGATGCATGGAATCCCCTAGAGGAGCAAACATCCGTGCTAAAGGCTCGGGGAACCCCATCAATGACATTACAAGGGAGAAGACCAAAGCACCGTAGAAGACGACCAGGAATATAAGGGAAGGGACAAAGATTATTGACTAAAAACATCCAACTATCATGGCTCTTCATAGGCGACATCCAAAACTAAAGATACAGTAAGACTGAAAGTAAAAAGATGACACTTACAATAGCACCTAAAAATATAAGAACATAGGAACAATACTAGCAAAAGTTGGACAAGTCCTGGATGGGATAAATTGCAAGGCTTTAACGGAAGGTTTTTCCTAAAACTTAATGATTGCAGAAAAACCCCATATTCTTGAATAGGAAGACAACATTTTAAGTATCAGTTCTCCCCCAAATTATCCATAAAGTCAATGCAACACACAACCGAAATCCAAGCAGATTTTTTAAATAAGTTGACAGCTGATTCTAAAACTTACATGGAAAAGTTAAAGATCAAAGAAGAGGCAAAACACAACTGAAGAAGAAGCTGAAGCCAACAGGCTTGTGTCAAGATGTGTTATTAACCTGAGTAACTAATACAGTAGGGAATCAGTCAGAGTAGTCAAGTAAATGAGGAGAAAATCCTAGAGAGTCTAGAGATAGATCCACATCTATGTGAAACTTACTATAAGACCAAGTTGGCATTGCCTATCAGGAGAAAAAAAGAGGTGTACTTTTCAAAGAATGGTGCAGAGACAACTGGTATCCATGCGGGAAAAAAAAAAATCAAATTGGATACTCACACCACATCATACATAAAAATCAACTCCAAGTGGACTAAAAAAAAAAAAATTCCAGGTGATTATGAAAGGAAAACTATAAAACTTTCAGAAGACAGCATATATGATTACCTCTGGGACTTGAGGATAAATACGGATTTCTTAAAATATAAAACTCACAAATAGAAGCATAAAATATTTAAAATTCAGCTACGTTAAAATTAAGGACTTCTATTTTCTATGTGACTGAAATTTTCTATAACAAGATATTTTTAATGTAAGAACTTCTACTAATCAAAAAACACAATAAAGATAGCAAAAAATGCCATGAATTAAATGAAACCTTTAATTTAGTTAAATTATGAAGGATTAATATACAAAACACATAAAGAGCTTTCCTGAACCAATTAATAAAAACACAAACAATCCAAGAGAAAATGAGTAAAAAGAGCAATGTCAGAAAGAGAAAATGCTAGTGGACCATAAGCATATGTTCAACTCCATTAGTTTCATTAGGCATTAGGGAAATGATGATTGAAACCACAATGAGAAACCTTCTCATGGCCATCCAACTGGTGAAAATTGAAAAGTTGAACAATATCAACTGTTGGGGAGGATACAATGCAACTAACAGAATCTAAATCCACTCCTGGTAGAAGAGAAAATTACTGTAAACACTTTGGTAAACAGTTTGGCATCCTCTAATAAAGTTAAACATGTATGTATCCTGTGACCCACACATTCGTCTGCCATGACCATATATTGAGTAATCCTTACACATATACATCAGATCGTTCTCAACAGCAACTGTTTACAGCAAGGCTTTTTTATTTTCTGTAAAGGGCCAAATGATAAATATTTTATTCTTCATAGTCCATCCAGCAACTATTCAACCCTGCCAGAGTAGCAGCAAACCAATCATTAGATAATACGTAAACAAATGAACACAGCTGCATTCTAATCGAATGTTTTTGATGGACACTGATTTTTTTTAAGATTTTGGTTATTTATTTTGAGAGAGAGAGAGAGAGCATGAGCAGAGGGGAGAGGGAGAAGCAGACTCCCCACTGAGCAGGGACCCCCCCCCATGCGGGACTCCATCCCATGACTCTAGAACCATGACCTGAGCCAAAAGCAGATGCTTAACCGACTGAGCCACCCAGGCACCCGATGCTGAATTTCTAATTTTGTATATTCACGTGCCATGAAATACTATACTTGTTTTGATTTTTTCTTGCTGTTTAAAAATAAAAAACTCTTTTTTATGTTGAAGGCCCTACAGAATCAGGTGGATTTGACCCACAGGATAAATTTTTCCCTGCCTTTGGTTATAATGTAAAAAACTTTAAAAAAGGAAAAGAAAAAGAGAAATACAGGTGTCCATCAACAGACAAATAGCAGAATACGTTGCAACATATACACAACAGATGGGGAAATACCTCTGTGGAAGGAAGGAGAGGAGGCTGGAAGAAGTCGGGAAGAGCCAGACTGCAGTGAAGGAATGGGCCAGAAGTCTGGGTGGAGGCACCCCAGAATGCCATGCAGGCATGAAAAGGAGCTTCAGGGAGTCCTTGAGCCAGAGTTGGCCCACAGAGGCCCTGTCTCCCAGCCCAGGTCTACCTTGGTACCCTTACCTGAGGTCGATCCTTGGTGTGGGCAGTGAGTCATTGCTGGTGAGCAGCATGTGGGAAGTGGCCTTGGCACTAACACTCTTGAATTTCAGACCCCACCAGCGAAGCCCTGGGTCGGTTATGTTCCCTGCAGAAAGACACCCAAGGCACTGTCATGGCCACCATTATCACACAAAGCACACATCCCACTCACGTGAAGTTCTACAACAGGTGAGACTAAACACTGTTTGGTTTGTCCATTTACACATAGGGACTGAAACACAAAGATAGACAAAAGAGTGATCAACATAAACTCAGGATAGTGATTTGCCCCCCACTCCGCGCAGGGGGTTGGTGAGTAAGTGGGGAATTACTCAGCATTAGGGCCACTGGACTGGATGGAGGGCATACGGGTTTACATTTTATTATTAGTCACTAACTGCCCACGGATGTTTTATTTATTCTTTTGTATGTATGACATGTTGCCCAATAATTTTTATCGAAAAACATATTTCGCATATTGAAGTAGTGGTGTGTGTACATATTCAGCCACGCCGCGAGGATAAAGGCTCTCCACTTGGCTGCTGTCAGCTTTATAGATCATGAATGTCAAGCCACCTGGCTCGATACCTCAGAGCTCTTTCCCTCCCTTCCCTCCTGGAAGTCTTCAGCACCAGTCTGCAACTGGTCAAGTTCTTCTAGAAGATGGTTCCTCTGTTTTTACTGAGGTCAGTCAATGGGAATTACATCACTGCTGTTCAGAGGGGTCTGGAAGAGCAGTCTGCCCTACTTTCTCTTTCCTCTCATTCCTGGAGAAGGGGCAGCACAAAGGTTCATTCATTTCTGCCCCTTTCTTGATCAGTACTCACAGGTGAGAGGGAACCCGTCAACAATAGACCAGGCTCTACCGGTAAAATGCTCCATGTCACTCTAAAATTCAGGAGCATATCCTGTACTCACACCATGCTTTATATTCCCCACCAGCTTAGTTCATTCTAATTATCACTAAGTGACTCTGCATTGGAGTAGTAGTTAAGACTCTTGGCTTAAAAGAGGATTTGAGATAGAAACTTGATAATGTCGAGGAGAAATTTTCCATTCCTACTTCATTATTATTCTTTGGTAATTGAATTTAAATTTTAACAAATGCCATTTTGGTGACTCTTGATATTTTTCTTTGGACCTATGGATATATATTATAGTAAAATTTTTCTAACATCAAATCATTATTGCATTCCAGGAACATTGTTAACTGGGTCTTGAATTCATCTTAATTTAACAGAATGCTGGTCTCAATTTGCTAGTGTTACATTCTGGACTTCTTGCCTATTTTCGTAACTCAAATTGGACCATAATTTTTTGTGGGTAGAGGGAGTGGGTCATGTCCATTCTGTTACCAGAGCTATTAACAAATGAATAAGGGAAATTTCCATGTATTTCCTTTCTCTGTTTCTTATACATTCAAACAAATCTAACCATTAAAACCATCTACACCAGGTGCCCACATCCTTCTTTAAGTGTAAGTTTTGGCATCTCTGGAAATCAGTCCTCGATTATTCTCTCTTTCAAAAGTTTCCCCTTCTAATGTAAATTTTTATGGCTATATTTTCCTTAAAATTAGTCTATATTTTAAAATGTTCAAATTTATTTCCTTAATTACACAGAAAAATTCTCTATATTTTTTATTTCTCCCTTCACAAAAAACATTAAAGAGAGATCAGATTAATTTCTTTATAACCTCCATTGTTTATTGACTTTTAATTGTTAATCTGGGGCTAATATTATTCTTTCCCCCTGCTTCCATGAGATTTAATCTGCCTTTCCTTTCCTAACCTGGATCCCATCTTTGAGAGCGTCCCTCATCCTCAAACCCAACAGTTACTCTGTTTTTGAGCCATCGTTCTCTCCCCATTCCTGCTCTCATGGTGTCTCTACAGCAGATATGGGGGACTCTCGTTTTTACTGTTTTCTAGGATGTTTGAAATCACAAATTTAGGTTCAGTATTTTTTTTAGTGGACTTCAGTTATTTCCCATGTGATTGAAGTTTGCAATCACAGAAAATGAACTATATAATTTCCCCCCTTTGAAATGTATTAAGACTTTCTTTGTGATCTAATTGCGTTTTGTAGTTGTTCAATGCACTCTTACCAAAGGGCACTCAACTATGAGTAAGGTATAAATTTCAATTTGGTCTACGTAATTATACTTAGTAATGTTGTTATCCAGAATCTTTGTACTCTCACCTAGCTGGAGCTGCTGGGTCTTTCAGAGGTGTAAGAAACTATGGCGAAGTCGCTCTCCTCTGCTGGCCTTTCTAAGTTTTCTTCTTGACTACCTTATACAAAAATATCTTGTCATGTATGTCAATGACATGCTACTCATCACAGGCATATTCTGACCCTTATGTTCATAGGGTGCCCTGTACTTTTTGTCAAAATAAAATGATCTCCATCAATTGTAAATGCTTTTGTACTTTTAATTCTTAATTACATAGTCCTAACATAGGAGGCTTTTATTCAAGGTTTTTGCTTTTTGGTTTCTTTGTTTACCTGAACAAAGAATTTAAGATTTATTAGCTCAAGATTTTTCTTTTAATCTTCCTATTTTTCTTTTTTCCTTTTTTCCTTTCTTCTGATAGTCTTTTACGAATGACATATAATAAGATTTTGTTTGCTATCTTTTCATCCCAGACTAAGATTAATGTTCTGTTTGACTACCTTAATGTTCTTATGTGTGTTGTCATGGATGATATGTTTTTTTTTATTTATTTTTTTTAAAGATTGTATTTATTTATTTGAGAGAGAGAGAATGAGAGATAGAGAGCACGAGAGGGAAGAGAGTCAGAGGGAGAAGCAGACTCCCCGCCGAGCAGGGAGCCCAATGTGGGACTCGATCCTGGGACTCCAGGATCATGACCTGAGCCGAAGGCAGTCGCTTAACCAACTGAGCCACCCAGGTGCCCTTGGATAATACGTTTGATCTTAATTATGTTCATCTTGTTTCATGCTTTTGGGATTTGAGAGAATTTTTTATTGTTCTTTTTGTTGTTGTTGTTGTTGTTGTTGTTATACTTTCATTTACTTCTGCCTTCTGTGGTGATATTAACATTGGTCGTTTTTAAAACTTAGACTAGTGAGTACCCTGAAGTCTTATAAAAGTCTTACTTGAAAACATATTACTGTCATGATCAAAATCAAAAATAAAATCTCTTTGTCCTGCTCCTGTGTGAGATGAACACTCAGTGCACACTTCTTTGTCCCTGTTGCCTACCTTCTTCCCAGTTTTGTTACCTTATATTTGGGATTTTCAGAAACGTGTTATAATTAAATCATAACTTTTACATCATATTCGCTCTGTTTTCCTGCACTTAGCTTACAAAGTATACATAAGACAAAAACAATTCCATCTTTCTCCTTTAATTCTCCAAGTTGGTCCTTCCGTACTGGAAGAACCCCACTTTTACTCATTTTGAACCATTTCTTGGCCACCTTAACTGCTCTGTGGAGTCATAGTCCTCAAAAAGAATGTGTAGGTATTTTACATTATGGCCCTTCCAGTCTCCCTCCCCTTTCCCCAAAAAGAGAAAAGATAAGGTCTCACGGATGCCCTTCATATATGAAAACTTTTGCTGATATAAAATTTGGAGGCTAAAAGGTTTTCGTTTCAAAACACTAATGTGGAAAAGTCTATGGCAAGCCTGAATATCAATAGAATCAACTTCTTTTTATGTTCTTACTCCCTACCTAGATGGAATATACAAAGGCGCCACCACACAGGATGTGCTGGTCTTTCCTTTGTTTAATTGTACCGAATGTGTGCTTCTTCAGGTTCAGATGCTTTCTTGCACCTGTTCATTTCTGCTGCTTTCCCTCCCCGTGGCCATGCTCTTCTGCAGGGGTCCTGTTACCCACCTGTGGCTCCCCTTGCCACATCGTGCTCCATGCCATCCTCACTGCTCTCTTTCTTTCTTTGTGCTCTTTTCCAAACTTTGAGAGCTTTTCTCAATCCGATTCAGTATCACTTTCCAAATGGTTCTAGCCATTGAAAACAATTGCAAACAAAATCTCAGATGCCCAAATTATAAAGAATTATTTTAAAGGAAAAAAAGGATCAAAATTAGCTGCTCTGGTTGGTGTGAGCCTAGAGGGCCCTGGGCCACATGCCTTATCACCTGTTGACCCCCCCATGCCAGCAGCTGGGACACTCCCGGGTGGCTGTAGCATGCGCGGTTTGAAAAACACCGATCTGCATTTCTCATGAAATTTTCTGTAGTGTTAGCTTGCTTCCCTACTACCTTTGCTGTTGGTTTTGATTCAACGACTTCATTTTTAATGCAAAACGCTACATTTTGTTTATTAGGTTCATTCTAAACGTCCCAAGGCTGTGTACCCGACTCCTTCGTATACCTATAACCTTACAAAGCTTACATTCCACCTTTAACTGGCAACACAGGCCAAAAATTTTAAAAGAAGTCAGATCTATTAACATTTGGAGCAGTTTCAATAGCACATTTGGCATTCATTGATGGTAGGTCTCTTTGAAAAGCCGAAAGAGTAAAGAAGGAACCTAATTTATCATTTTCTTTTTGCTAACAAAGGCTAAATATACATTTAAAAAACAAATTTTGAACTCCTGAAAACATCTGTCTTGGGGTGGGAGGGGTGCAGGATGTAGATTCAGCCCCAGGAACCACATAAATTGAAAAGGAATGCAATATTCTGTGCACTTTTTGTTGGTTTTTGCATCCAGATCTGTTATAACCATTTTAAAAAGTAATTAAATTCCAGTTTTCTTAAAAGCTTTCCTTATCACAATAATCTCCCTTTTCATGAAAGCCTATTGCGTTCTCATCTCATCTGTGACTTCCTGAAGTTTATTGTGCTCAAGTCAGACATTTTCTAAAAGTTTTCTGCTCTTTCCCATAATAAATTTTTTCCAAAGTACACTGTTCCTCAGACTCTTGAGTCCCTGGTTCTCTCTCTTCTTCACTCAATCCTTTGATCGGGGGGAGATCTCAAGTTTGATATTTGTTCATAAAAAGTGCGTGTGGTTTGGTTTAGTCTCCAC